>NC_063356.1:44263338-44286333 GCF_021869965.1 Rhincodon typus | reverse complement strand
ATGTGTGCGAGTGAGTGAGTGAGTGTGAAAGGCAGTGAGGATGTGTACGAGTTAGAGTGAGAAATAATGAGTGTGTGTGACAGTGAGTGCGAGACATAGGAAGCATGGGAGATCGTGAGTGAGCGTGACAGATAATTAGAAAGTGTGATAGACAGTGAGTATGTGTGATCATTCAAGCTGTGTTAGATTCTGGAATCGCCTGATTGTTTTCATTTCAGGAAATGTAAGACTGTAATGCAAGAAGGAAGGGAGAAATAGAGAAAATAGTGAACCACAGAACCACTAGCCTAACATCAGTCATCAGGTAAATGCTGGAATCCAATATTAAGGAGCTATGAACAATACATAGACAATCCTAATATGGTTAGACAGAGTCAAAATACTTTTATAAAAAGTAAATTGTGTTTTGCAAATCTAATAGTTTTTTGAGGACACAACCTGCAGAGTAGATTAAGGTCAGCAGTAGCTACAGCATATTAAGATTTTCAAAAAGCATTCAGCAAAGTACCACATAAATGGTTACTACACAAAATTAATGCACATGGGGTTAGGGTAATATATCAGCACGCATTAATGTTATTAAATGATACAGCATGTTGGAGAGGCCAAATAACATCCTGTTATTTCTTCCACTTTTATGTAAAATTCTGACACATTAATTCTCAGTATATGTAGCCTGTCATTGATAATCCTGCAAGAAGGTGATCAGGAGACATCTTCTTGAAACACCGCATTCCTTAAGGAGAAGGTGTTCCCACTGTGCTGTTAGGTAAGCATTTCCAGGACATTGACCCAGCCGCAGAGAAGGAACAGCTGATATATGTCCAAACTGAAATGGTGGAATTGGGATGTTGGCAGGCTTTGTGGTTCGGATCCATATCACCACACGTGGGCCTTCAATAATTTGCTACAATTTGAGGAATGCAGACAGAGAGTTAAAGTGCTTTAGTTCTTTCAACTGTTTAGTGATGGAATACTTAAGCTGTCAATTGCATGATGCAACAAAGGACAGTATGTCAGTTCTCTCCTGCAGGTGCTTGGAAAGAATTAAATCACAAAAGGAATAAAAACAGAAAGTGCTGGGGAAATTCAGCAAATCTGGCATCCTCAATGGAGAGAAAGCAGAATTAATGCTCTGAGCCCAATATGACTCTTCTGAATACATGTGAAGTCATACTGGATTCAAAGCGTTAACTCTGTTCCTGTCAACACTGATGCTGCCAGGCCTGCTGAACTTCTCCAACACTTCTTGTTTTTATTTCAGGTTTCCAGCATCTGCAGCATTTTAGTTATAAATAGTACAACAAACTTGATAATCACCTCTGTCCTCCAAATCTTTTGAAGTTCTACCCACATAGATTCTGCCAAGAAATCATTTAGTTCTGGCAACAAAATACTCCAGTAATACTGGTCCACTTGGCTAAACTGGTGAAATGCCCCACTTCAGAGACTTGAGTTCATAATCTTGGTTGACACTGCCAGTGCAATACTGAGGGAGTGCTACATTCATAGATCATAGAACATAGAATCCCTACAGTGAGGAAACAGGCCCTTTGGCCCAACAAGTCCACACCGAGCCTCAGAGCATCTCACCCAGACCATCCCCCTAATCTACAAATCCCTGAACATTATGGGCAATTTAGCATGGCCAATCTACCTAGCCTGCACATCTTTGGACTGTGAGAGGAAACCGGAGCACCAGGAAAAAACGCACGCAAACACAGGGAGAATGTGCAAACTTCACACAGACAGTCGCCCAAGGGTGGAATTGAACCCGGGTCCCCAGGGCTGTAAGGCAGCAGTGCTAACCACTGAGCCACCGTGCCGCCCTAATTTGTTGGAGAAGCCATCTCTTGGGATGAGTTATTAGACTGAGGTTCCATTTCTGGATGTTAAAGATCCCATGCCAGTATTTTGAGGAGCACGGGAATTATTCGCAGTGTACCAGTCAATATTATCCCTCAGTCAACATCACAAAACCACATTATCTTGTCATTGCCACATTGCCATTTGTTGGAGCTGGCTGAATGCACATTATCTTCTACATTTCTGACAATACAATGCATTTGAAAAACATCTCCTTAGCAATAAACTGTTTTCAAAGAAGCTGTGCTGAAAGGTGATATAAAAATGTAAGTCTTTCTCTAGTCTACTGCAGAGATATTCTCACTGGCTCTTTACTTTAAAAGTAGAGACGGGAGGTGATAGCCTAGTGGTATTATCACTGGACTATTAATCCAGAGACCCAGATAATGTTCTGGGGATCGGGGTTTCAAATCCTGCCATGGCAGACGGTGGAATTTGAATTCAATAAAAATATCTGGAATTAAGAAACTAATAACGACTGTGAATCCATTGCTGATTGTCGGAAAAAACCACCCGGTTCACTAATGTCCTTTAGGGAAGGAAACTGCCATCCTCATCTTACCTTGTCTGACCTACATGTGACTCCATACCCACAGCAATGTGGTTGACTCTTAACTGCCTTCTGGGCAATTAGTGATGGGCAATAAATGCTGCAGAGTCAGCGATGCCCTCATCCCATGAATGAATAAAGCAAAAAAAAACTTGTAGGTTAGTGGAGTTTGCAGATTCTTCCTTGTCTGTGTGGGTTTCCTCAGGGTATTCCAGCTTCCTCCCATGGTCCAAAGATTTGCAAGTTAGGTGGACTGGCCATGCTAAATTGCCATAGTGTCCACAGATGTCTAGGTTAGGTGGATCTTCCATGGGAAATGGAGGGTTACAGGTATAGGATAGGCTAGGGGTGTCTGGGTGGGATGCTCTTTGGAGGGATGGGATGGACTCGATGGGACGAATTGGCTTGCTTACACACTGTAGGGATTCTATGATTCTAGTGGTTACATTCCACACCCAGTCTCACTCCCAATGCCATTTCTCTCTGTACCCTGAGGAGTGGGGAGAAGGGGTGCGTGTCTCTGTAACTTCGACGATTACACTGCTGGGAGTAGAGTTCATGGGTAGGACCACCCAAACTGCACAGGTGGGAAGGTGGGCATAGGCAGATGGGCCATGCTGGTAGGGGATGAGATACAGGAAAATTTGCAATTTTTATACAAACAACCCAGAGACAAACGCATTCTAAAGAAAGATCGTCAATCTGAAACTTTAACTTTGCAGACATGCTGCCAGACCAGTTGAGTAGTTCCAGCATTTTCTAACGATAAATCAGAAACAAGACCAGAAGCAGAAATATCTAGTGGGATAAACCTGTGAGCTGCCAGATGTAATGCTGGATGAGAGAAGGTTCACTCTATACAGGCAGCAGTGAAAGAAAGAGGTGCTGGTCAGGAGACTCAAATTAACTAGTGGTTCTGAATGCAAGAAATAATCCAAATATTAGAGAGTACAGATAATAAAGTGTGACTCTTAAAGTCTCCCCAAACTGATTTCTCTTTTATACATAAATCAATAATTGCAAAATATCAAGTATAAAGAGTTAGAATATTCCATAGCTTTCTCCCAGCTATCTGTCCTAGCCTACATCTCACTTTAAGGTTAGGCAGCCACTTTGTACAACTGGGGATGCTGAGACCACATAGACTAACCTGAGGTGCATGGACATACAATACTTCTGTTGTTTCTCAGTGATGAGCTGCATTGGATCCAGGCAACAATAGCGGTAAGTGCAGTTTCCACAGCAGAACTGAAAGAATGAGCAGTCAAAACCAATGTGCCAGTTTCCCTGTTTATCTGTGTACCACAAACAGTCATTGTCTGCAGACACTGCATGAGAAAGCAGAGGACAAGACGACAGAGAAATAGAAAGAGAATAGGATCAATTTTTTTTCAGTATTCTTCATAACAGACAAATCCCGGGAACAGGTTTGAGAGTTACATAATGTGTAAACATTTACTTCAAGTTGAATATTGTCTATTGAATGAAAGCATGAGAATGATTTAAAATAAAACTTACAATTTCGGAAGTTATTTAATAGGCCCCTTGAAGCCAAATTGTAATGAAAATACAACTTGTGAGAGCCAAAAGGAACAGCTAGATACAGGACAATAATCATCATTCTGTACTTCTAATCGAGCAGTAAAGGTCAGATAGGAACTCAAGACATCTCAGACATTGAAAATACTTTAACAATGGGAGTAAGGAGGAATATCACAGTGACAGAACCAGACACGGCTGTAAAATGGATAATACAAGAAGTTTCTGAAGATTCAAAAATGTTTTTACAGACACTAACTGGTGAATGATAACAGCCATTTATATTAAAGTGATAGTGCATTTTGATTGAAATTAGCAAGAGACTATAGAAAGGAGCTAGGTGCCGAGCTAATAAACTATCCACCAATTCATCATTCAAAAGCCTGTCAATGGCTTATTCCTCATACTTGAATCTGACTCTTTTAAATTTTTTTATGTTAATGCTCATCATTAGAAAACTGTACTTAATATTTCATAATGAATAAAAATGTATAACCAGTTTAGTATTTAATACAGTGGTTACATTACTAATCTATTCATTGAACGATCTGCCTGAATGGTCCAGAGACAGCAGAAAATTGGTCATCTTTCCCCAACTTGCGTTTACGTGATTTCAGACCCACAACAATATTGATAACTCCTGGCTGATCTCTGAAATGGCTAAATAAACCATTCTGTGTCCAAATTATTCGAAAACTTAAATATGAGTTAAATCAGATGTAACACCCAGCATTGACCAAAGCACTGGAATCAACAAAGGCACAATCAGCTCAAACAACCCTGCACAGTGCTTCTCACTAAAATCTGGAGCTGTGAAAAAATTGAGAGAACTGTCTCACAGACCAGTTAAGCAACAGCCTACATAGTCACGCCCACTGAATCATGTGTTACACACAATGTCCTGGAAGCCATCATCACTAACCCTGGGTATGGCCTGTTCCAATAGTAGGCCAGTCACAGAAGAGACTCAGCTCCTGACCTCATTACAACCTTGGTTCAAACATGGACAAAAGAGATGAATTCCAGAGGTGAAGAGTGGCTGTCCTTGACACCAAGGCTGCTTTTGACTGGGTTTGGAATCAAAGTGCCCCAGCAAAAGTGGAGTCAATGGGAACTGGGTGGGGAGGACTCTCCATTGTTTGGTGTCATACAACAGGAGATTGGTTGTGATTCGAGGTGGTCAGTTATCTCAGCTTCAGACATCTCTGCAGGTGGTGCTCAGGGGAGATGTTTTCCTAATCAACCTATTCAGAGATGTTATAACACACCTTTGGAGCAAATGGGACTTGAACTCTTGTCTCCTGGTCCAGAGCAGAGAGACTACCATTGTGCCACAAGAGCCCTAAGTGCTCAGTGTAGCTATTTTTAATCAACCTGTCCAGAATTACCCCTATGGAACTATTGAAACTTGAATCCGTGTCACCTAATCCAGAGATAAGGATACTGTCACTGCACTATGAGAGGCCTAAGGTGCTCAGGTATTGTCCTAGATCCATCTTCAGCTGCTTCATCAATGATCTTCCTTGAGGCTGTTGACTTGCTCGCTGAGCTGGCTTGTTCTCGTTCAGACGTTTCGTCACCATGCTAGGTAATATCATCAGTGAGGCCTCCGATGAAGCGATGTTGTTCTACTCCACTTGAAATTTATACTGTCCGCTCTGTTATGATGAGCTGTATCATTTCAGGTTCTGTGCTGTATGGGTTTGTACATTGGGTCCAATTCTATAATGTTTGTTGATTGCACTACTGATGGAGAACCATGCCTCTAGGAAATCCCGCGCGTGGCTATGTTTGTCTTGGACTACTATGGTTATGTTGTCCCGGATAAACTGATGGCCTTCATTGTCCGAGTGTACTGATGTTAGGGAAAGTTTGTTGTGTCGTTTTGCTGCTAGCTGATGATCGTGTATTGTGATGACTGGTTTCCTTCCTATCTGACCGATGTAATGTTTATGGCAGTTGTTGCATGGTATTTTATAAACCACATTGGTTCTGCATGTCATGGGTATGGGGTCTTTAATCCTTGTGCGTGTTTGTCATGGCGTGGCTGTGGGCTTGTGTGCTACCATGATTCCTAGTGGTCGTAGAAGTCTCGTCAGTTCTGATATGTTCTTGATGTAGGGCAGTGTGGCCAGTGTGTTAGGGCGTATTGTGTCCTCTTGTTGTTGTCTATTTAATAGACACCGACGGATGAAGTTGTGGGGATATCCATTCATAACGAAGATTTTGGACGGGTGCTCTTCCTCTTTCCTGCGTAGTTCTGGTGTGTTGCAGTGAGTGGTGACTTGTTTTACCTAGTTTACAAAATACCATGCAACGACTGCCACAAACATTATATTGGACAGACAGGAAGGAAACTAACCATCAGAATACACGAACGTCAGCTAGCAGCAAAACGACACAATGAATTTTCCCTCATATCAGTACACTCAGATGACAAAGTTTAAGTGAGACAATGTAACCATAGCAGCCCAAGCCAAACCTAGACACGCACAGGAATTCCTGGAGGCATGGTTCTCAACTCATAATGAAATCAACAAACATGTAGAATTGGACCCAATATACAAACCCTTACAGAACGGAACTGGAAATGACACAATTCACCATAACAGACAGGACAGTATAAATTCCAAGCGGAGTAGAACAACATCACTTCATTGGAGGCCTCACTGATGATGTCACCTAGCATGGTGACGAAATGTCT
The DNA here is from genome assembly GCF_021869965.1 of Rhincodon typus. Classification (NCBI taxonomy): domain Eukaryota; kingdom Metazoa; phylum Chordata; class Chondrichthyes; order Orectolobiformes; family Rhincodontidae; genus Rhincodon; species Rhincodon typus. The sequence continues at coordinate 44,279,674 of NC_063356.1, read as the reverse complement.
GAACAAAATCAAGCCAGCTTGGCCAACAAGTCAACAACATCACCCACAACCCAAGCTACAGATCTTTGCAAAAACCTTAAATGACCTTCCCTTCATCATCAGTTCAGAAGTGGGGCAGACAGATTCTAGTTAGACAAGGAAATCAAAAGTAATCGGGATAATGGGGATGTGGATTCAGGAACACCAACAAATCAGCAATGATCTTATTGAATTGTGGATCAGGCTTGAGGGGCCGAATCTTCTTCTAAAATAAAAACAGAAGTTGCTGGAAAAGCTCAGCAGGTCTGGTAGCATCTCAGTGACTTCAGAAGGGTCACTGAACCCGAAACATTAACTCTGATTTCTCTTCACAGATGCTGCCAGACCCGCTGTGCTTTTCCAGCAACTTCTGTTTTGTTTCTGATTTACAGCACCTGCAGTTCTTTCAGTTTTTTTAACCCCTTCTTCTAATTCATATGTTTAAATTTTCACTTATGATTGCACAACATTCAGCATTATTCATGCCTCCTTCAATATTGAAGCAGTCCATGTCCAAATACAGCAAGGCCTGGACAATATCCAGGTTTATGCTGATAAGTAGCAAGCAGTATTTGTGCCAGGCAATGACCATCTCCAACAAATGAGAATCTAACCAACGTCATCTGACATTCAATCGTGTTACCATCGCTGTATCGTCCACTATGAACAGCCTCGGGGGTTACCACTAAGTACAAATTGTACCGGACATGCCATGTAAATACAGTGGATACAACAGCATGTCAGAGAATAGGAATATTGCAACGAGTAACTCAAGCCCTTTCTCCCCAAAGCCTGTCCCACCATCTACAAGGCACATGTCAGGAGTGTTATGGAATACTCTCCACTTGCCTGGATGGGTGCAGCCCCAACAACACTCAAGAAGCTTGAACCATCTAGAACAAAGCAACTCACTATATTCGTACCAAATCCACAAACGTCCACTCCCTCCACCATCGATGTTCGGTAGCAGCAGCGGATACTATCTACAAGATGCACTGCAGAAATTTGGATAAGCACTTGAAATGTCATAACATTCAAGATTATGGACCAAGTACTGGAAACTCGGATTGGTGTGGATTTAGAGTAGCTTTGTCAGTGCAGATTCAATGGGCCGAAGGGCATCTTCTGTACTGCATGATTCTTTGGCCACAGGTTGAATGACTGCTAACGCTGTCCCATTATTTAAAAAAGGTGGAAGGGACAGAGCAAGAGAATTTAGGCCAGTCGGTCTAACCTCAGTGATGGAGAGGTTAATCGAAAATGGTCTGAGGGACAAAATATACTTGGAGACGCATGGATTAATCAGTGATATTAAGCATGGATTTATTAAAAGGATGTCTGAAGAAGGGTCTAGGCCTGAAACATCAGCCTTCCTGCTCCTCTGATGCTGCTTGGCCTGCTGTGTTCATCCAGCTCTACACCTTGTTATCTCTGTATAAAACACTGGTTAGGCCACAACTGGAGTATGGGATGCAGTTTTGGCAACCACATTATAGAAAGCATGTGATTGCACTAGACAGGGTACGGAGGAGATTCAACAGGATGCTGCCTAGAGTGGATGGTATCAGCTATGAGGAAGGATTGGATAGGTTGGGGTTGTTTTCTTTGAGCAGCAAAGGGTAAGAGGCGACCTAACAGAGGTGACCTAATAGAGGTGTATAAGATTATGAGGGGCATCAATATGGTGGACAGGTAGTGACCTTTTCCATTAGTGGAAGGGGGTCAATACTCAGGGGGCATAGATTTAAGGCAAGAAATAGCAGACCAAGTGGGGACTTGAGAAGAATATGAGAATGCCTGAAAGGGTGGTTAAGACAAAAATTCTCATAACATGGAAGCAATATTTAGGTATCTCTGGCATTGCCATTAGCCTCCAGCGCTATGAATCAAGAGCTGGAAAATGGGATTCGAGTGGTTAGATCTTTGTTTATCGGCACATACACGATGGGCAAAAGGCATCCTTCTGTGCGGTAAATATTAATGAGCCTATAAACCACTCACCATCCTGACTTGGAAATATGTCGTCGTTCCTTCAGTGTCACTAGGTCAAAACCTGAAACTCCTTCTCGCATGGCATCGTGGATCTACCTACAGCACATGGACTACAGTGGTTCAAGAGGGGTAGCTCACCACCACGTTCTCAAAGGCAGCTAGGGGGAGTGCAATGAATGTTAAAGTCTATGCAGACCACAACCCGTGACACCCATATCCCATCAATGAATTAAAAAATATGTACCTTTTCCTTCGGTAGTATAAATTGTTCTGATGATTTGAAATTTGTCATTCATGAGTTTGACCTGATGAGTGCAAGCTGAAAAGCTTCAGTAAGACATCTCTCTGATCAGCAATATAAGATACATAACTATTTTGTGATAGCTTACTTTCTGTAAAACAGATTTAACATCAGCAACTGAGACACTGGAAATGTCTCTCTGCTTTGAAAGAAGCCAGCCAGTGTCTGAATTAGTCTGGATTTAGACAACATGCTGAGAGTTTAAGGTGATGACTTACTACTGGGCACTTCAGCTACACTGAAATGTGAAGCTACTCTGTCTTCTGTCAAGGGAACAGACTTCAATGAGAGGCCACTGACCAGTACTTCAAACTACTCAACAGCTTTATGAGCTATAAAAGGATCCCATGTGGAAGTGGAGAATGATTTATAGTCTCATTCTCAACAAGCCATCTCACTGATATCTGTTGAAAATGCCTAGCCTTTTTAACTGTGAATATTTTACAGTATTATAATTCAGATGGGAGTGGTGGAGTGGGGCACTGTTTTGTGAAGACTTGAAAAGCTTTAAGAGCCAGCACTTTCCACCCTTTGGAATAAACTTTAATCTGCTTTCTGAATTACCTGCATTGGCTGTATATTAACTTTGTAATTTGCAGCAAGGTGCCCTTCACTTCCAATCTTGCACCACTTCAAATACATTCTGCTTTTCTATTTTCCCATCAAAGTTGGATAACTTTACACTCCATCCATTAGTGGTGTTCTTTGCCATTCACTTAACCCTGTCTTTATCTGTTTTTGTAGCCTCTGTGTCTCCCATAGCTTCCATCCTGATCAACTTCCTATCATCAGTAAACTTGGACACATTAAACCTGGTTCCAACTAATACAGATTGTAAAATGAAGTTTCAGCATTTCTCCTTATTGTGTCCTATCGGTAACCGCATAATATAGTGGAAGTTATCTATTTATGATTTATTTCACCTCTGTGTGCTGTCCATTAACCAATGCTCAGTCCATATTAATATTACCTCCAGTCCAATGATTACTAATTTTGCATAACAACCTAACTGAATATTCTTCAATCACTTGGTCATATAGAACTAGAGTCTTGCGGAAAAGAGAGATGTTGTTCTTTCCCTTCTGAAGAAGGGTCAACGTTAACTCCAATTTCTCTCCACAGATGCTGTCTGTCAGACCTACTGAGTTTTTCCAGCAATTTCTGTTTTTGGGTCTGATTTCCAGCATCCACAGTTCTTTCGGTTTTTATATTGTTTCTTAAGCTTGTCATCTTGTACTCATCAGGACAAATGCAAGAATGCCAAATTTCAACCTATCTCAACAATGTATACTACAGAAGAAACCTGCCCACTATCCTGCCTTTGGAGGGTCACAGCCGTGTGGCTGTAATCAGACAAGAAATAGTAAGATGTCTAACACCTTTGAAAGTCAATATGTCACAAGAAATATATACCATTTGCTTCGAAGCAAGGAAATAAATTGCACAGGCTCTGACCATAATTTTCCAATGCCCTCTAGGCTGGTGCGGTAACTAGAAAACTGGAGAATTGTTAACATAGTATAAAAAGAAGGCATAGCCTAACAACGTGCAAATAAATGTTCTGAGACATGGTAGACAACATCATTTGGAAAGGCTCACAATAATCAAGGATGGTCAGCATTCATTTATTAAAGGAGGGTCATGACTAATTGATGTGACTGAATTATTTAATTAAGTAAATAAGGAGAGTTGACTGGATAAGAAGGACCCACTTCCTGCAGAAGAATAGTCAATAACTAGGGAGCACAGATTTAAAATAACTGGTAGAAAGATTAGAGGGCGCTGAGGATAGGCTTTTCAGTTAGAGAGTAATGGGGTTCTGGAATGCATTGTCTGAAAGGGTGGTAGAGGCAGAAATGTTAATCACACTGGAAAATGTGTGGATTTACACTTGAACTGCTGTAGTGTGCAGGGCTGCAGACAAAGAACTGGGAGGTGGAAATAAGCTGGTAGCTCTTCAGCATGTGACACAGAAATGAATGACACAAACAGCTTCTTTTTGTGGCAAAGGTTTTTCTGTTATTTTTCTAAGAAAATGGATGGTCCAGGAATGTAAATGGTAAATCAGTCATATGATCAGACCAGCTTATTCCTGCTGATATCCTCTAGGCCATGATATTTCATTAAGGATCTAATGAAACAATAACCTTGGGCTAAAGAGCTTTCTCTGGAGAGAAAGATCCACTGAATGAACTGATCAACAGGATTCAGACAGGATTTACACTAACAATGCAATATGAACGAGCTGATAGTACAGAGAATTAACAGGACAACGGACATAAAAAACAAGCAATTAAATGGTTGCTCAGGGTCTCCAGGTTTTTTTCAAACATATACTTTATTCATAAAATTTGTTTAAAATGCCTAACAAAACATTCCATCTGATGTACTGCAGAATTTGCAATAAAATTCAACTTGTCTTTATACAGCACGCTCCATTCAAGACAACTGCAATAATCTTAATATTTTCAATGTATAGCCCATGTCAGGTTTACAGCCCAAGAACAAAAAATTTCAAATCGGAAATTACCAAAAGTGAAGTAGGAATAAATTTTCCTCTAAACACCGTGTTCCACTCTCAGATGCCCAAGTACATTTTCCATACTTATGGTTTACAAGGTACGTTCTTTGTAAGCACATAGCGCTAGGTGTTCTAAAGTTCCCAGATCCTTGGTGCACTGTGGCTGAGACGCAGTGACCTTTCCCCACTGCACATCTACACTGGATACACCAAGGTTCAGTGCAATCCTCAGCACCTAGTCCTGGACCTGGAATGTGTCTGTCATGGCATTTGGTCAGCACAACTTTGAACTGGAAAACCAGCAGATTTTGAGCACACTAAAGGGCATCTTGCACCAAATTCGTGGTCCTTCTTGATGCTTGTTTTGGTGTGTGTCACCAGCAACAACCCACAGTGTACACAGTCCCGTCTCATGGAGCTGCTCAGGACAAAACTCTGCAAAAACCACTGCAGTTTTAGTTATGAAAAGAGATTGGACAGACTGGGGTTGTATACCTTGGAGCAGAAGAGATTGAGAAGGGACATGATTGAGATGTATAAACTTGTGAGGGGCATAGATAGGGGAGATGGGAAGAAACTTCACTGACCAGAATACGGATTTAAAGCAAAGGGGAGAAGGTTAGGAGGGAATGTGAGGAAAAACCTTTTCACCCATAAGGTGGTGGGAATCTGGAACTCACTGTCTGTAAGGGTGGTAGAGGCAGAAAAGCTCATAACGTTTATGTAGTATTTAGATGTGCATTTTTAATACCAAGGCATACAGAGCTGTAGTCCAAGTGCTGGAAAATTGGATTAGAATACTTAGGTAGTTGTTTTTGATCAGCACAGACTCAATAGGCCAAGGGGCCTTTTTCTGTGCAGTAGACCTCTGCACCCTTTCCAGTGCCATCACACTCCTCCAACAATGTGGATTCCAGAGCTACCAAACAGGTAAGCTGCTTTGTCCTGAATGATGCTGAGCTTCTTGAGTGTTGTTGGAGTTGCACCTATCCAGGCAAGTGGGGAGTATTCCATCACACTCCTGACTTGTGCTTTGTCAATGGTGGACAAACTTTGGGAGTTAGGAGGTGAATTACTCGTTACAGGATTCCTGGCCTCTAAATTGCTGTTGTAGCCACTATATTTATATGGCTAGCCCAGCTCTGTTTCTGGTTAATATAAATAATGGGGATTCAGTGATGGTAATGCCATTGTCAAGGGACAACTTCTAATTTCCTCTTGTTGGAGATGCCCATTGCCGGCATTTGTGTGGCACAACTGTTTCAATAAGATTGCTTCTGATACATCTGAACTCCAATAAGTATAGGCCTAACCTGCTCAGACTTTCCCTATAACACCACTCCTTTGTTCTAGGCATCAACTGTGTGAACATTCTCTCATGCTTTTAATGCATATCTGTCCTCCCAGTCTCACCAATGCCTTGACATACATACTTTCATACGCCATCGCCCTTGCAATAAAGTTTATTTGCCATCCAAGGTGCTTACAGGATCTGCATTCTATAGTTTTGTGAATTATGTCTGATGACACCCGAGGTATACACACTAGGTTCCACAATATTCTGCAGTCTGTCTCCATTTAGATCAAATGCTTTATCTATTCTTTCCAAAATTAACAATCTTATACTCCCTACATTATTCTCCATCTGCCACTGGGTTAGATTTTGGGCGAAGAGGTCACTTTGGGTGTGTGATTTTAGGTCGGGGGTCATTTGGGTGGTTGAATTTGCCGCTCGGGTTTAAGGATCAGGAAGTGAGATTGAGTTGGCAGAGCAGGGTTTATGGTTCTGGATGGATATGGTGTTGAATAGTTAACAATGGTGTTGGGTTTTGTGGGGTTAGAACCATACAATCATAAAAATACAGAAGAGTTCCCTCAGTCTATTGAGTCTGTACTGCCAAAAATACACTAATCTTACACTAGTCCCGCTTTTTCATACTAGGCCCATTGCCTTGAATGTTACGGCATTTCAAGTACTATCCATGTATTTTTTCTAACAGTTGTGAGGTTTCCCACCTTAACCACCCTCCTAGGCAGTGCATTCCAGACTCCCTCCACCCTTTGGTTGAAAAGGTTTTTCCTCAAATCTCCTCTAAACCCTCTGCCTTTCACCTTAAATTTATGTCTCCTTGTTAGTGACTCTTTAGCTAAGGTGGAAAAGTTGTTTTCTAATGACCCTGTCCATGCCCCTCATAATCTTATACATCGCTATCATGTCCCCCCCTCAACCTTCTCCGCTCCAAAGAAAACAACCCGTGCTTATCCAGCCTCACCTCATCGCTGAAATGCTCCATCCCAGGCAACATCCTGGTGAATATCCTCTGCACCCCGTCCTGTGTATCACATCCTCCTTATGGTGTGGTGACTAGAACTGCTCACAGTACTCCAGCTGTGACCTAACAGTTCTATATAGCTCCAACACAACCTCCCTGCTGTTATAATCTATGCCTCAACTGATAAAGGCAAGTGTCCCATATGCCTCCTTAACTACCATATTTTCCCATCCTGCCATTCATCTAGTACTCCTTTGTCTTGTTCCTTCTTCACCTCACCTTTGTTAGGGTTAAATTCCATCTGCCACTGATCTTTGCATCTCACTAATCTGTTTATATCCTCCTGAAACCTAATACCTCTATCCTCACTGTCAACAACCTGGGTAATCTTTGTGTCATCTGCAAACTTAGTTATCAGCCGTCCCACATTCTCATCTACACCCTTTATGAAAATCACAAACAATAGAGACCCCAGCTCTGATCCCTGTGCTACACCACTGGACACTGGCCTCCAGTCACACAAACAGCCTTTTACCACTACCCTCTGTCTTCTGTCGCTACGTTAATTTTGGATCCAACTTGCCAAGTTACCCTGGATCCCATGAGCTTTAACCTTCTTTATTAGTCTCCCATGTGGGATATTTTCAAAAGCCTTGCTAAAATCCACCAAATGGACATGACTCTCATCCCCAAACACTTGGTCAGCTCCTTGAAAAATTCCACCAGGTTTGTTAGGCATGTCCGCTCTGACTATCCCTGGTCAAACCTTGCCTCTCTAAATGGAGATTGATTTTCCCCAACAGTTTCCCTACCATTAAGGTCAGACTCATTGCTCTATCATTCCCTGGTCTATCTCTACCACCTTGTAAGTGGAAACATAGCTGTCCTCCAGTTCTCTGGCACCTCTCGTGTAGTCAGAGACGATTTAAAAATTTAAGTCAGGGCCCCTGTAACTTCCTTCCTCATCTCTCATAGCAGTTTGGGATACAAGTCGTTCTGAGGTAGGGTCACCGGTCCCAAAACGTTAACTCTGTTTTTTGCTTCACAGATGCTGCCAGACTACTGAGCTTTTCCAGCAACTTTGTTTTTGGACTTGGGGATTTGTCCACTTTGAAAGCCTCCAATACCTTCTCACTTCTTTTATCAAAAACTTCACAGTCCATCTTCTCAAATTCTGTACCTGCATTCTCCTTCTCCTGAGTAAAGACAGATATGAAGTACTCACTTAACACTCTACCAATCTCCTCAGGCTTCACACACAGATTGCCCCCACTGTCCCTAATAGCCCTACTCTTCCCCATGATGTACTTGTAGAATATCTTGGGATTCTCCCTAATCTTACCCACCAGCCTTTTAACATGCCCCACCAATTGCTTTCTTGAGTCCGTCCCTGCACTTTCTATACTCCTGTAGGGCCTCCGTTGCTTTGTTCCCTTTGTACCTATTAAATGTCTCTCTTCTCCTTTTCATCTAGTCCTTAATATTCCTAGATATCCCCAGTCTTGCTGCTCCCACATTTCACCCTAAAGGGAACATGTTGGCCCTGCACTCCTCCCAACACCTTTTTGAAAACCTCCCACTGTTCTGCTGTAGATTTACCCACAAGTAGCTGTTCCCAGTCTACTTTAGCCAGATCCTGCCTTATTTTGATAAAATCTGCTTTAGCCCAATCCAAAACCCATTTTTTTGCAGAGCATCTTTCTCCTTTTCATAACAAACTTAAATTGTACGGTGTTGCAGTCACTATCAATAAAATGCTCTCCCACTGTCACCTTGAGCACCTGTCTGGCTTCATGCCCAGAATTTGGTCCAGCGCTGCACCGTCCTTGTAGCACTATTTACATACTGACATCAAAACCTCACCTGAATACACTTCAAGAAATCTGCCCTCTCTAAACCCTTTACTCTATGACTATTCCAATTAATGTTAGAAGTCACATGACACCAGGTTATAGTCCAACAGGTTTATTGGAAATCACAAGCTTTTGGAGTGCTGTTCCTTCATCAGGTGAACACTTCACCAATGAACGAGTAGCACTCTGATAGCTTGTGATTTCAAATAAACCTGTTGGACTATAACCTGGTGTTGTGTAATTTCAGACCTTCTCCACCCCAGTCCAACACCAGCACCTCCAGATCATGGCCAATTAAAGTTGAGGAAGTTGAAATCCCCCAATATAATTACCCAATTATTATTTTTACACTCCTTAGTGAATTGCCCACATATCTGTTCCCCTATTGTCTACTGACTGTTTGGGGATCTATAATACATTCCTAAGAGTGTAACTGCTCCCTTTTTATTTCCAAATTCCACCAACAATACCACATTTGATGACCCTTCCAAGATATCCTTCCTTTCTACAGTAACTAACTCCCTAAGTACTAACCTTTGACACCCTCCTCTGTTTTGCCTGAAGATCCTATACCCCAGAATATTGAATTACCAGTCCTGCCTCCTCCTTCAACTATGTCTCCATGATGGCAACAAAATCCCAGTCCCAATGATCCAGGAATCTAAAACCCTCCATCCTGCACCAAGTCTTGAGCCACATATTCTCCTATTTTTGTATAAGCTAGCACATGGCACTGGGAGAGTTGGATTTTGCATTTTAAGGTTGGAGGGTTTATTGTTTTTGGGACGTGTGTTTTTGAGATCAGGGGATGTTTTGGCAGCAGTTTGGTGGAAGGTTATCGTGGGACTGGGAAGGTTTGGAGATTTAGAGTTTTTTGGGAAATTATTGGACAACAATTCAGGTTGGGGTGTTTATCGAGGGCTGGTTAATGGGGTACTTTTGGAATATTTTGGACATTACTGCAATATTTTTCAGAGGTTACTGGCATATTTTTGGTGGAGGTTATTAGGGTATTTTTTGGGGGGGGTTTACTGGGTTACTGTGGGGCAGTTATTTGGGAATTATGAGGTGATTATCAGAGCATTTGCGTGGGCATTACTAGCTGTTTGTTGGGGGGAATATGTGGAGTATTTTTGGTAGATACTGGGGAATTTTCAGGGATTTTTGGGGTTAACTGGGGGATTAGCAAGGGGTTAGTGGGGTATTTTCAGGAGTTATTGGGTTATTATAAGGGGTTTAAAGAATTTTTTTCACAGGATAAATGATATTAGCAACGATGGGACTGGGTGGCCATTAGGATGTTGACCAGAGTTTATTTAAGTGTCTCAGGGGGTTATTAGAATATTACTTGGGGGGGGGGGTTTATTGGATTTTGAGGAATTTTGGGGTAGCGGAGGGGGTTTGGGGACATATTCCCAGGGTTTATTGCAGCATTGCGCCGGGTAATTGGGGTATTTATAGGAGATCCTGCCACATTATGGGGTTATCGGGGTATAAACAAACAGGAAGGGATTAGTGGGGTATTTTCAGGGGTTATTGGTTTTTTTTTGGGATATTCAGGGGTTTTCCTGGGGATTTAGGACATTTTCACTGTTATTGGTGTAAGTTTAGTTTATTTTCAGGGTTTTTGGCACTCAGTGGGGGCACTTTCAGGTATCTGGGGTATTTTTGGGAATTTAGGTTTTGGAGTATTTCGGGGGAATTTTTAGGGTATGTGCGGTAATTGGGGTCATGTGGAATATTTTTGGGGTAGGTGACGTATATTTGGGGGTAAATGAGGTGTATTTGGGGGTAGGTGAGATGTTTTTAGGGGTAGGTGAGGTATATTTGGGGGTAGGTGAGGTATATTCGGAGTATTTGGGTGTAGGGAAGGTATATTTGGGGTATTTGGGGGTAGGTGAGGTATATTTGGGGTATTTGGGAGTAGGTGAGGTATATTCAGGGTATTTGGGGGTAAGTGAGGTATACTCGGGGTATTTGGGAGTAGGTGAGGTATAGTTGGGGGTAGGTGAGGTATATTCGGGGTATTTGGGGGTAGGTGAGGTGTATTTGGGGTATTTGGGGGTAGGGGAGGTATATTTGGTCTATGTGGGGTATATTTGGTCTATGTGGGGTATATTTGGTCTATGTGGGGTATACAGGTCTATGTGGGGTATACAGGTCTATGTGGGGTATATTCGGTCTACGTGGGGTATACAGGTCTACGTGGGGTATACACGGTCTACGTGGGGTATATTCGGTCTACGTGGGGTATATAGGTCTACGTGGGGTATATAGGTCTACGTGGGGTATATTTGGTCTACGTGGGGTATACAGGTCTACGTGGGGGATATAGGTCTACGTGGGGGATATAGGTCTACGTGGGGTATATTCAGTCTATATGGGGTATATTCAGTCTATATGGGGTATACAGGTTTTTGTGGGGTATATTCGGTTTATGTGGGGTATATAGGCCTTTCCCCCCGCCCCATCCCCACCCCCGACTCGCTCTCTTACCGGCTCCGAGGATGAGGAGAATCGCCAAAAGCGGCCCCGCGCCGCCCGGGCCCGGGGACATCGCCATGGAGCAGCCTGAAAGACACGGGAACCCGCACAGTTGCGCGGGCACACGCACGGCACCCGCGAGAACGCGCCACGGGCGCGCGGGCACACGCACGGCGCTGTCATTGAAACTCCCCTCCACTCTCGAGTCTCTGCCTCCATCTGTCTCCTTCTGTCTGTCTATGTCTTTATCGCTGCCCCTAAGAGTTAGGCTCTGTCTGTCTCTATGTCCCTCTATCTTTGTCTCTCTGTTGTTGTCTCTGTCCCTGTTTGTCTGTCTGTCTCTGCGTCCCTCTGTCTTTGTCTCTGTTTTTATTGCTGCCCCTCCGTATTTGTCTGTCACTGTCTGTCTTTGTCTCTGATTTTGTCACTGCTCCTCTGTCTTTGTCGCTGCCCCTGTCTGTCTGTGTCCCACTGTCTTTGTCTCTGTTTTTATTGCTGCCCCTGTCTTTGTCTCTGTTTGTCTTTACCTCAGTCTTTGTCTCTGTGTCCCTCTGCCTTTGTCTCTGCCCCTCTGACTTTGTTGCTGTTTTTATTGCTGCTCCACTGTCTTTGTCTCTGTCTCTCCCTCTCCATGTCTCTCTGTTGTTGTCTCTGTCCTTATGTCATTGTCTCTGATTTTGTCACTGCTCCTTTGTCTTGGTCTCTGTTTTTGTTGCTGTCCCTCTGTCTTTGTCTCTGTTTTTATTGCTGCTCCTGTTTTTGTCTCTGTCTGTCTTTGTCTCTGTCCTTATGTCTTTGTCCCTGTGTCTCTGTCTGTCTTTCTCTCTGATTTTGTCACTACTCCTCTGCCTTTGTTTCTGTATGTCTTTGTCTCTCTGTATTTGTCGCTGTCTTTGTGTCTCTGTTTTTGTCACTGCCCCTGTCTTTGTCTCTGTTTGTCTGTCTGTCTCTGCGTCCCTCTGTCTTTGTCTCTGTTTTTATTGCTGCCCCTCTGTATTTGTCTGTGTCACTGTCCGTCCTTGTCTCTGATTTTGTCACTGCTCCTCTGTCTTTGTCTCTCTGTTTTTATCGCTGTCCCTATGTCTTTGCCCCTGTGTCTCTATCTGTCTTTGTCACTCTGGTTTTGTTGCTGTCCCTGTCTTTGACTCTGTTTTTATTGCTGCCCCTCTGTCTTTGTCGGTGTTCTTTGTCGCTGCCCCTCTCTCTTTGTCTCAAGGTTTTTGTCGCTGCCCCTCTGTCTTTCTCTCTCTCTGTTTTTGTCGCTGCCCCTCTGTCTTTGTCTCTCTGTCCACCAGTTTTCTCTCCTTAGTCTCTGTCTTTCATATTATCACATTCAGAGATCAAGATAGAAATATCAAAGTTTCAGGTAAATGAGAGATGAGGGCAAGACCGGATACAATATGAAAGTGAATCTTTGGTTTATGTAACTCAGCCTGTTTGAGGTCGGTGGTACAGGAATGAGTACAAGCTCCTACTATTGCAGCACTGAGGCACAAAACATCAGACATAAAACAACTATATTGCACAGTGCCCCAGACAAGCACCACAAATGTATTTTTTTAAAGCTAAACATGTTTTATGTTCAATAGGTCTGCCCTCCCCTGCAATCTCCATTCCTTCTGAGAGGTCACAACAGCTTTTAAGAATTAAAAGGGAGTCACAGTGCTGTGTAAAAACATTTGGGAAATGTCAAGGATGTGACTGACATTTGTTTTTTGTTCTGTTTTCTTTGTCTAAACAGGGGCATTGATTCAAAATTTTAATTGGGTTCAGGAGAAGAGTAAGTGAATTAGTAATGCATACTAACATTGGGTCCTATTGAAGGTAGAGACGGTGAAAATATTTTAGAGACATAGGGCAGGGCTACAATATACGTCAGCTTTCCTGCTCCTCTGATGCTGCTTGGCCTGCTGTGATCATCCAGCTCTACACCTTGTTATCGCAGATTCTCCAGCATCTGCAGTTCCTACTATCTCTGAAACAATATAAAATGAGTATTTTGTGTCAGTTTTGATGACAAATGTTGGTAAGGGTTAAGTGTTTGAAAGAATGCATGGTGTGAAAATTACTGTGCAGGATGCACTGGAGAGGCTGAGCTATAATTAGATGGATACATGATTACGATTATATGGATATCCCAGTCTGGATAATTTGTATTCCAGGTTGCCAAGTGAAGTAGATAATAGAAGAGCTTACCTTAGTCATCCAATCTTTCTTAGATACAGGGAGGGGATTTGGAATGTGGCAAATGTGACATCCTTGTTCAAGAAAATTTATCAGGACATTCCAGGGATGTAGGAGCAAATTACTGCAGTTGCTGGAATCTGTAGTGAAAACAATGAATGCTGGAAATCACAGCATCCTTGGAGAGACAGCAAGCTAACGTTGAGTCTAAATGACTCTTCAGAGCGGAAGTAAAATGTGGAGGGGACAGCATTTATGCTATAGTTGGGGGGTGTAGAGTGCTGGGGGGAAGAAAAGATGTTGATAGTTCAGATTCAGTGATTGGAACGTGAGAATGGCAGAACAATGATGTGTCTAACTGCCAGACTTGAAAGGACAGACAGTCCTGCTGGGGTGGGGAGTGGAAAGGGGAGAGAGGGCATGCTAACAAAGAATGTAATAAGTAAAGCTAAAAGGGAAGAAATGGGAGCTGGTTCACAATTTTGAAGGTGTTGAACTCAATATTAAGCCCAGAAGGCTGTAAAGTGCCTAGTCTGAAGATGAGATGTTGTTCCTCCAGTTTGTGCTGTGATTCACTGGAGCACTGCAGCATGCCGAGGACAGACATGTGGGCGGGCAAGCAGGATGCTGCATTAAAATGACCAGCTACGGGAAGGTTGGTGTCATGCTTGCGCACAGATCGGAGGTATTCTGCAATGCGGTCACCCAGTCTGTGTTTGGATTCTCCAATGTAGAGTAGGCCACATTGGGTACAGTGAATACAACACACAAGGTTGGAGGAGGTACAGGTGAAATGCTGCTTCACCTGGAAAGACTAGTTAGGCCCTTGGATGGTGACCAGGGAGGAGGTGAAGGGGCAGGTGTTGTACCTTCTGTGGTTACATGGGAAGGTGCCATGGGGAGGGGAGTGGTGTTGGTGGTTACGGAATGGACTAGGGTGTCCCGGAGGGAAATATCACTGCTATGGGGATGCGATGGCCTAATGGTATTATCACTGGACTGTTAATCCAGAAACCCAGATAATGTTCTGGGGAGCAGGGTTCAAATTCTGCCACAGCAGATGGTGGAAATTAAATTCAATAAATATCTGGAATTAAGAGTCTGACAATGACCATAAATCCATTGCCAATTGTTAGGAAAAAAAATTAGCTGGTCCACTAATGTCATTTAGGGAAGGAAACTGCCATCCTTACCTGGTATGGCCTACATGTGACGTCAGACCCACAGCAATGTGGTTGACTCTTAACTGACCTCTGGGTAATTAGGGATGGGCAATAAATGCTGCCTGGCCAGCAATGCCACTCCCTTGTGAATGAATTTTTTAAAAAATGCAGACAGAGGGGAGTGAGGGGAAGATGTGTTTGGGGGTGGTGTTCTGCTGCAGTTGTCTGAAATGATGGAGAATGATGCTTCGAATGCGAAGGCTTGTGAAATGAAAAGCAAGGACAAGGGGAACCTGATCATGCTGTTGTGAGTGATGGGAAGGGACAAGGGTGGAAGCATGGGTGACAGGTCAGATGCAGTCGAGGGCCCTGTCAACCACAGTGAGCGGGAAACCACAGTAATGGAAGATGCAAACCATGTCAGCAGCACTGTTTTGGAAGGTGGTATCATCCGAACAGATACAATGTAGGTGAAGGAACTGGGAGAATGGGATGAAGTCCTTGCAGGACATGGGATGTGATGAGCTTTGAGAGTTAGTGACTTTGTAGTAGATGGCAGTGGACAAGTTATTCCCCAAAATGGAGATGGAGAGATCGTGGAAAGGAAGGGAAGACTCAGATAGATAATGTGAAAGTTGTAGAGGGGTGGAAATTGAAGGCAAAATGAACAAATTTTTCAAGGTCCAGAGGGAGCTTGAAGCGGCGCTAAGGCAGTCGTCGATGTACTGAGAGAAAGAGTTGTGGGAGGGGGCCAGTGTAGGATTGGAACAAGGATCATTTCCACATACCCCATAAAGAGGCAGGCATAGCGGGAACCCATGTGGGTGCCCAGAGTCACTCCTTTTACTTGGCAGAAGTGAAAGGAATTAAAGGAGAAATTGTTCAGTGATAGAACAAATTCAGCCAGGCGGAGGAGAGTGGTGGTGGATGGTGTTCAGACCTCTGGTCAAGGAAGGAGCTGACAGCTTGCAGACTGTGTCCTGGTGGGGAATGGAGGTATAGAGGGATTGAAAATCCATGGTGAACAGGAGACAGCTAAGGCCAGGGAACTGGAAATTTTCAATATGGTGGAGGGCATC
This sequence comes from Rhincodon typus, assembly GCF_021869965.1. Lineage (NCBI taxonomy): Eukaryota > Metazoa > Chordata > Chondrichthyes > Orectolobiformes > Rhincodontidae > Rhincodon > Rhincodon typus. The sequence continues at coordinate 44,263,806 of NC_063356.1, read as the reverse complement.
AGAGGAATCGCAGTGGGCAGGGTCTAGACAAACGGAGAGAGGATGGACTCAAGGTAGGAGGAAATGAGCTCGGTGGGCCAGGAACAGATTGATACGATGGGCCTACCGGAGGAATCTAATTTGTGGATTTTGGCAAGGAGGTAGAAATGGTCTGCCTGGGTTGAGGGACTATAAGGTTGGAGGCAGTGAGAGGAAGATCTGCGGAGGTGATGAGGTCGGTGACCATCTTGGCAACAATGGCTTGATGTTCCGATGTGGGGTTATGGTCTGGGGTGCGGGAGGAAGAAGTGTCCAAGAGCTGGCGTTGAGCCTCCGCAAGGTAAAGATCAGTGCACCAAACTAAAACAGCACCACCCTTATTGGCGGGTTTGGTAACAAAGTTAGGTTGGACCTGAGACAGCAATGTGTGGCAATTTCAGAAGGGGACAGGTTAAAGTGGGAGAGAGGAGCAGAAAATTGAGACAGCCA
>NC_063356.1:44240328-44262838 GCF_021869965.1 Rhincodon typus | reverse complement strand
TCCTACCGACCAACCTCATCCCGCCCCCTTGACCTGTCCGTCCTCCCTGGACTGACCTATCCCCTTCCTAACTCCCTACCTACACTCACCTTTCCTGGCCCCATCCCCGCCTCTTCGACCTGTTTGTTTCCTCTCCACCTATCCTCTCCTCTATCCCTCTTCTATCCGCCTCCCACTCTCTCCCTATTTATTTCAAAACCCCCTTCCCCTCCCCCTTTTCTGATGAAGGGTCTAGGCCCGAAACGTCAGCCTCTCTGCTCCTATGATGCTGCTTGGCCTGCTGTGTTCATCCAGCCCTGCACCTTGTTGTCTTGGATGAACAGTTAGTTTCTTTTGAAGGAAAAAGATGAGCAGATCAAGCTTTTTTTCGCAGGAGATACCACAGGGCTGTTGACATTTGCTTGAACAGACTGCAGCTGCTTTAATTTAAAATCTCACTTAAGGACGTCATCGCCAAGACTACACCACTTCGCACTCCATAAGAATGCAACTCAAATGCCCTCATAGCCTTGAAATTCAATTCCTATTTGTTTCCATTTCACTTGTTCTGTTAACAGATTATCTTCACAAACTCAATGCAGACAAGATTTAGCCAAAATAAGATATTGACCTATTTCCTCCAGACTGTAATGCTCAGTCATCGGACAGGCAAAAAAATCTGCTTTGATGCCAGCTGCAGAATGGGGCACATGTTGAGAAATGAACAGGTTAAAAACATGTATCTGGCATTATACTGAGGCAAATATCGAACTTTAACAGCACCACCAAATTTGAACCAAAACTATCTGATAGAACTGCCGGCAGCTGCATCCAGCTGGTATTACACTTCAACTTCAGTTATAAAGGTAGACTGGAGAAGTTGGGACTATTTCCCTTGGAGAAGGGAAGACTGAGAGGAGATCTGACACAGGCGTTCAAAATTACAAGGGGTTTGCATAGAGCAGACAGGGTGGAATATATATTCCACAATTTTACACACAAATAAATGACGTAGCTGAGAATGGGGGAATGGGTTGTTGACAAGAACTTAGTTTGTGAATATCACCAAGATTGGCCAAATAGTTGAAAGTGACGAAGGCCCCACACCCCACCAAAGAAGGTGGTACATATATGGAACGAGCTGCCGGAAAAAGTGGTGGAGGCGGGTACAATCATGACATTTAGAAGATATATGGACAGATATACGGATTGGAAAGGTTCAGAGGGATATGGGGAAAACGCAGGCAAAAGGGACCAGTTCAGTTTAGGAAACATGGAGAATATAAATGGATTGGTCAGATGGGCAGATCAAATTTAACGCGATCAATGTGAGGTGATACACTTTAGAAGTAGTAACAAGTCAAGGGAGGACTCAACAAATGGCAGGACACTAGGGAGCTCTGAGGAACAAGGGGACATTGGACTGTTAATTCCCAACTCCCTAGAAGTAGCATGGCAGGTTAATAAGCTGATTAAAAAAGCACACGGAACACTTACCTTTATCAGTTGAGGCACAGACTATAAGACCAGGAAGGTCGTGTTGAAGCTGTACAGGACTGTTGACAGGCTATAGCTGGAGTACTGTGTCCAGTTCTGATCACCACACTATAGGAAGGTTGTGATTTCACTGAAGAGGATGCAGAAGAGATTCACCTGGATGTTGCCTGGGATGAAGGACTGTAGTTATAAAATGAGGCTGGATAAGCTGGATTTGTGCTGCTTTCTTTGAGCAGAGAATGTTAAGGGGCGAGGGTGAGAACCTGACAGAGATTATGAGGGGTATGAACAGGGTGATTATAAAGCAGCTGTTCCCCTAAGTTAAAGGATCAATAACAAGGGGTCATAATTTTAATGTGGAAAGGCAGGTGGTTTAGAGTGGTTTTGAGGAAAAATGACTTCAGCCAGAGGTGGTGAGGGTATGGAATGCACAGCTGGTGGTTGGAGGCGGGGAGCTAGTTGAGGCAGGAAATCTTACAACCTTTACAAAGTCAACATGAGCAAATGTAATGTCATAATATTCAAAACTATGTATCTAGTGTGGGAAAGTGGGGCTAGTGTAAAGTTGGAGTAGTTCTGTGCTACAGACTTGAAGGTCCAAAGGGTCTCTTCTGTATTGTACGATTCCATGATTCAAAACTGTTCTCATTCATGAAAGGATCCTGTGTGAGACCCAAATTTAAAGAAATTGGCAAAAGAAGCAGTGGCATCATGAGGAAAATCCTTTGTAAGCACTTGGCCCAGAAATTCCAATCAGAGTCAAAGATATAATCAGACATCAATGGAATCAAAAAATACGTATTTATATTTTGAATATTACATGAAATTCCTGGACAGATCCTCCTACTACAAACTTGTCCAGAAATCTACAGATTTCCTAGCAGAGAGAATCATTGCAGAATCCATCTCACTCACTTTTACAGCACTAAGTACCAAGTACTAAGTTTAAACATACACCAGAATGTTGACGATTATTCTAAAATGGTCAGTGCCCATGCGTGAGCATCCTTCTGAGAGCATGACTGCATGAGAGCATGCCTGTATATGAGTATGTTAGTGTGTGCATGTGCACGTGAGCATCAGTGAGAGTCTATGCCTGAGCATGAGTTGGTACAGGTGTGTCTGTATGGGGGTGTAAGACCATTACAGCCCTGTGTGGACGGAGCACAGCTGTTAGCTGGAGGCTAAGGAACATTAGGGGAACCAGGCGGTGTGGAAAAAGGGAGACAGCGAGAGAAATGGTGCAAGTCACTGGGGAACAGGGCTGCACAATAAAGGTGCTGGTGTGGATATGTTAGGAAGCCCCAAGGGAGGGGTGCATCAGGTGGGCCTGGGGAGGGGTGCAAATGGATGTCAGGTAGGTAAGAAGCATTTGTGCTAGGGTGCCAGTTGGTGAAGGTATGGAATGCACTGCTGGGAGGATAGTTGAGGCAGAAAACCTTACAACCTTTAAAAGGTCTAGATGGGCACTTGAAATGTCATAACATTCATGGCTACAGGTCTCGTGTGGGAAAGTGGAATTTGTGTAGACTCAGTAGTTCTGCCATATGGACTAGATGGTCCAAAGGGGGACGGGACTGTTAGAGTGCCAGGTGGATCATAAAGTCATATAGCATGAAAAAGGCCCTTTGATCCAGAGTCTCCATCGACCTATCACATTTTCCATCACTTGACCCATTATCTTGAACTTTATGACATTTCAAGTGCTCATTCACCTACTTTTTAAGGGTTGTGAGGTTTCCCACATCTACTACTCTCCCAGGCAGCATATTTCAGATCCCCACCCGCTCTTGGTGAAAAATGTTTTCCTTAAATTAACCCTTTCCAATCATCCTGCCCTTTAAAATTATGGCCCCTTGTTGTTGAGTCTTCTACAGAAGGGAACAGCTGCTTCCTATCTACTCTGTCCATGCCCCTTATAATCTTATACATTTCAATCAGATACCCCTCTGCTTTCTCTGCTCCAAAGAAAACAGCCAGAGCTTATTCAGCTACACTTCATGACTAAAGCACTGCATCCCAGGTAAAATCCTGATGAATCTTTGTTGCACTGGATAGGGTGCAATCACATCCTCGCTACTGTGCAGTGACCAAAACTGAACACAGTAATCCAGCTGTGGCCCAAAGTTTTGTATAATTCCAACATGACCCCCTTGCTCTTAAAGTCTATGTCACGACTGATAAAGGAAACTGATCTGTATACCTTAATAACAATTCACCTGTCCTGCTGCCTTCAGGGATCAGTGGAAAAACACCCAAAGATCCCCTTGCTCCTCTCAGCTTCCTATTGTCCTGCCACTCATTGAGTACTCCTTTGTTATGTTCCTTCTTCCAAATTACATCACCTCACAATTTTCAGGGTTAAAATCCATCTGTGACTCATCTGGTGAAGGGGTTGTTAGCATACTACGTGAGTGGATAAGTGTGGAGGGTACATCAGCGTGTAGGCCTGGCAGAATTCAAAACAAAGCTCTTGAAGATCAAATGTCAGTCATCCTTAACTAGTGCATTCACCATGGCACTGCCTCTACCTATCAGAGTCTGATCACCAAACAATCAGCACTCTTCTCTCATCTAGTATACACTGGTATTCTTGTGAATTATCCTGATCAATTCAAGACAAAAAGCTTCAACAAATGTATCTTTTCAGCAATGCTTAATCTCTGCGCTACCAAACAGCCCTGAAGTACTCAGTGATTATGTTAAGAAATGGTACAAGTCTGGTGCAACGACTATTCCGAAATCTGTGGCGTGACTCCAGGTGCTTGTCTCCACCATGAACTGCAGAGACTCTCCTCTGATACGATGGCTGGTGCCAGTGAACAGGATGTATTGTAGGAGTAGCTCAGGATAACATCACCATCTAGTGGCTTCACGGTAATATGACAAAGCATCACAAATTCCACCTTGAATTGATTCAGACGGTTCCCGAGACACTGAGCAGGGAACAGTTTATCGCCCTCCAGTTACAAACTGAAAGAAGCTAGTAGAGTTAGAATTTGAAGAGTGTTTTAAGCTCACGGCTTTGTAAAACAGTTTGCAAATAAGCAGATAGCTTCAAAGAAAAACAATTCAGTTATTATTTCAATGATCAACAATGAACGACAATATTTCTGCAGTAATTGGCATCAGCTCAGACAAATGAACTGTTGATGAGGTAAGGAGGGAAAACATGAGCCAAGCATTCACACTGCTGTCACGGTACCTTGATGCCAACCTGCTGCTGTGGATTGCCGCGAGATGTTTGCTTCCATGACACTGGACAGCTCACCAATCAACAGCTTGAAGAGTTTTACAAGAAGGGGAATGTTGGTCCAACGTTCTGGATCTGCTCAAACAAAGCAAATATCATGAGGACTAGATTAACAATTTCAGGCTAAGAAGGTTCATGAACACAAATTAGGGCTGTGCTGGGGTAACTGTTCACATATTAGAGCTCCCTATTTATTTACTTGCACCTTAAACAGGATGTGGAGGTACCAGTGTTGGAATGGGGTGGACAAAGTCAGAAATCACACGGCACCATGTTATAGTTCAAGTCTGATGTCACCTCACCTGATGAAGGAGCAGCAGCCTGAAAGCTTATGATTTCAAATAAGCCTGTTGACTATAACCTGGTATCATGCGATTTCTGACCTGTAAACAGAGTCAAGTTTAAAACTGACTATACATATTTCTTCACAGAAAATCTCAAAGCCCAGAAACAACTAGAACATTCACCAGAATGACTACTATCCAAAATAACCCCATCATTTGTCAGACATTAAATGTTCACATTCACCTTCTGTCAATCCGCCATCAACAAACCATAAAAACATATTCACCCATTGCATCCACTAGTTCCCACTGCCTTCTCTTTCCACAGAGGCAGACAACATTACCCATTTATTCAATTCCCTTTTGAGTGTTATTTTGTTTCCTTATGTTTCTCCTGGCTACAAAGTAATATTTGTAACACAGAACATAAGAACGAAGAGCAGGAGCAGACAATATAACCCCTCCAGCCTGCTTATTATATTGTATTTAATACAATCATGGCTGATCTCAGTTTGGCCTCAACTCCACTTTTCTGCCTGCTTTCCACAACCCTTCACCCCTTACTAATTAAAAATCCATCTCCAACTTAAATTTACTCAAAGTCCCAGCATCCACCGCATAATGGGGTAGTCAATTCCACAGATTTACAACCTTTTGAGGTTTTAAATCCACTACCCCTTATCCAAAACTATGACTTTCACATCAGATTGCCCCATGAGGAAACATCCTTTCTATGCCTACTTTGTCAATCCCCTTTGGCATCTTCCACAGCTCAGCTACATAGAATCCTTATAGTACGAAAAGATGCCATTTGGCCCATATGTCCGCTCATTCTTCTAAACTCCAGACAATATAGATCTAAACTGCTCACTCTCTCCCCAAGAAAGATCTCTCATCTCTGGAGTTAATGTAGCAAACCTGTTCTGAACTGCCTCCAATGCAACTACATCCCTCCTCAAGTAAGGGGACCAAAATCGTACGCAAAACTCTAGGTGCAGTCTCACTAATGCTTTGTACAGTTGCAGCAACACTTCCCAACTTTTACACTCCATTCCTTCATCAATAAATGCCAAAATTCCATTTGCCTTCCTTATTATTGCTACTAGTCTACTGTGATTCATGGTTGACAACACCCAGATCCCTCTGCACCAAAACATTGAAATTTCTCTCCATTTAGATAATACATTGCCTATTTTACCTCCAACCACAACAGAACATCTCATAACTAGCCACATTAAACATCGTCCTCCAAATTTTGCCCATTCACCTAACCTATCCATATCCACTTGTAAATTTCTTATTTCTTCACTACAACTTACTTTCGCACCTATTTTAGTAGCATCTGCAAATTTGGCTGCAGTACTTTCTAGGCCTGCATCCAAATCATTAATGTAGATTGTAATAGGTGAGCCAACCAGAAAAAGAACCATTTGTTCTGATTCTCGACTTGCTGTTGGTTACCCAGTTCTCCATCCAAGCTAATAAATTACTCCTAATCCCATACAATCTTACCTTTTCGGTGGCACCTTATGAAATGCCTTCTGGAAGTGCAGATATACTATACCTACAGGATTCCCATTATCTACCTTGCTTGTTATATTGTCAAAGAATTTTAGCGAATTACTCAAACATGACTAATAAAAACCTTCCATAAAATCATGCTGACTCTGATCAATTGTTGTTTTGACTTTCCAGACATCCTGTTATTACTTCTTTAATAATGGTTTCTCAATTTTCCAACCACACATTAAATGAACTGCTCTACAGTTTCCTACTTTCAACCTCCACACCCACTAACCCACCCCCCCCCCCCCCCCCCCCCCCCCCGCCTTTTTGAATAAGGGCATTATTTCAGCATTTTTCCAATCTATTGGAACTTTTCCTGCATCCAGCGAATTTTGGAATATTATAAGCAATGGATCCACTATATCTGCAGCCATTTCCTTTAAGACGCTAGGATGTAGGCAGTCAGGCCTCAGGGACTTGCTGGTCTTCAGCGGCGGGAGTCCGGGAGGAAGCGCGAGGGCAGCCTAGGAAGGTGAGCTTTTCGATTATAAAAATCTTACCTCGCGTGACTCCATTTTTGGAGTGAGTAAGTGAGGAAATATATTTGGGCGGTTGCTTTACCCGAAACACTATCTAGGTAGTGTCTCCCACCCATCCTCCTCCTCTAACCAAAAAAAAGGTTCTGAGCGCTGATTTGGTAAGGCTACTAGTAATTTTTTTTTAATTTGTCTGTTTGGGAATTCAGAACAGTGGGAATGGATGTTAGGGCAGTTGTATGCTCCTCCTGTGGAATGTGGGAGGTAAGGGTCACCATAGTGTCCCCACTGACTTCATCTGCGGGAAGTGCACCCAACTCCAGCTCCTCGGAAACCGTGTTAGGGAACTGGAGCTGGAGCTGGAGCTGGATGAACTTCGGATCATTCGGGAGGCTGAGGGGGTAATTGAGAGGAGTTACGGGGAGGTAGTCACACCTCAGGTACAGGAAAAAAGTAGATGGGTTACAGTCAGGGGACGGAAAGGGAACAGGCAGACAGTGCAGGGATCCCCTGTGGCCATTCCCCTCGAAAACAAGTATACTGTTTTGGATACTGTTGGGGGGGACGACTTACCAGGGGTAAGCCATGGGGTACAGGTCTCTGGCACAGAGTCTGTCCCTGTTGCTCAGAAGGGAAGGGGGGAGAGGAGGAGAGCATTAGTCATTGGGGACTCCATAGTTAGGGGGACAGATAGGAGATTCTGTGGGAACGAGAGAGACTCGCGGTTGGTGTGTTGCCTCCCAGGTGCCAGGGTCCGTGATGTCTCAGATCGTGTTTTCGGGATCCTTAAGGGGGAGGGGGAGCAGCCCCAAGTCGTGGTCCACATAGGCACCAACGACATAGGTAGGAAAAGGGATGGGGACGTAAGGCAGAAATTCAAGGAGCTAGGGTGGAAGCTTAGAGCTAGAACAAACAGAGTTGTTATCTCTGGTTTGTTACCCGTGCCACGTGCTAGCGAGGCGAGGAATAGGGAGAGAGAGCAGTTGAACACGTGGCCACAGGGATGGTGCAGGAGGGAGGGATTCAGATACCTGAATAATTGGGGCTCATTCTGGGGTAGGTGGGACCTCTACAAACAGGATGGTCTACACCTGAACCAGAGGGGTACCAATATCCTGGGGGGGAAATTTGCTAATGCTCTTCGGGAGGGTTTAAACTAATTCAACAGGGGGATGGGAACCTGAATTGTAGCTCCAGTGTGCAGGAGGTTGAGAGTAGTGAGGTCATAAATAAGGTTTCAAGGTCGCAGGAGTGTACCGACAGGCAAGAAGGTGGTTTGAAGTGTGTCTACTTCAATGCCAGGAGCATCCGGAATAAGGTGGGTGAACTTGCAGCATGGGTTGGTACCTGGGACTTCGATGTTGTGGCCATTTCGGAGACATGGATAGAGCGGGGACAGGAATGGTTGTTGCAGGTTCCGGGGTTTAGATGTTTCAGTAAGATCAGGGAAGGTGGTAAAAGAGGGGGAGGTGTGGCATTGTTAGTCAAGGACAGTATTACGGTGGCAGAAAGGACGTTTGATGTCAACTCATCTACTGAGGTAGTATGGGCTGAGGTTAGAACCAGGAAAGGAGAGGTCACCCTGTTGGGAGTTTTCTATAGGCCTCCGAAAAGTTCCAGAGATGTAGAGGAAAAGATTGCAAAGATGATTCTGGATAGGAGCGAAAGTAACAGGATAGTTGTTATGGGGGACTTTAACTTTCCAAATATTGACTGGAAACGCTATAGTTCGAGTACTTCAGATGGGTCAGTTTTTGTCCAATGTGTGCAGGAGGGTTTCCTGACACAGTATGTAGATAGGCCAACAAGAGGCGAGGCCACATTGGATTTGGTACTGGGTAATGAACCAGGCCAGGTGTTAGATTTGGAGGTAGGTGAGCACTTTGGTGATAGTGACCACAGTTCGGTTACGTTTACTTTAGCGATGGAAAGGGAGAGGTATATACCGCAGGGCAAGAGTTATAGCTGGGGGAAAGGCAATTATGAGGCGATGAGGCAAGATTTAGGATTCATAGGATGGAGAAGGAAACTGCAGGGGCTGGGCACAATTGAAATGTGGAGCTTGTTCAAGGAACAGTTACTGCGTGTCCTTGAGAAGTATGTACCTGTCAGGCAGGGAGGAAGTGGTTGAGCGAGGGAACCGTGGTTTAGTAAAGAAGTTGAATCTCTTGTCAAGAGGAAGAAGGAGGCTTATGTAGGGATGAGGCGTGAAGGCTCAGTGAGGGCGCTTGAGAGTTACAAGTTAGCCAGGAAGGACCTAAAGAGAGAGCTAAGAAGAGCCAGGAGGGGACATGAGAAGTCTTTAGCAGGTAGGATCAAGGAAAACCCTAAAGCTTTCTTATAGGTATGTCAGGAATAAAAGAATGACTAGAGTAAGATTGGGGCCGGTCAAGGACAGTAGTAGGAAGTTGTGCGTGGAGACCGAAGAGATAGGAGAGGTGCTAAATGAATATTTTTCGTCAGTATTCACACAGGAAAAAGACAATGTAGTCGAGGAGAATACTGAAATACAGTCTATTAGACTAGACGGGATTGAGGTTCATAAGGAGGAGGTGTTAGCAATTCTGGAAGGTGTGAAAATAGATAAGTCCCCTGGCCGGATGGGATTTATCCTAGGATTCTCTGGGAAGCTAGAGAGGAGATTGCAGAGCCTTTGGCTTTGATCTTTATGTCATCATTGTCTTCAGGAATAGTGCCAGAAGACTGGAGACTAGCAAATGTTGTCCCCTTGTTCAAGAAGGGGAGTAGAGACAACCCTGGTAATTATAGACCAGTGAGCCTTACTTCGGTTGTGGGTAAAGTGTTGGAAAGGATTATAAGAGATAGGATTTATAATCATCTAGAAAGGAATAATTTGATTAGGGATAGTCAACACGGTTTTGTGAAGGGTAGGTCGTGCCTCACAAACCTTATTGAGTTCTTCGAGAAGGTGACCAAACAGGTCGATGAGGGTAAAGCGGTTGATGTGGTGTATTTGGATTTCAGTAAAGCATTTGATAAGGTTCCCCATGGTAGGCTATTGCAAAAAAAACTGAGGCATGGGATTGAGGGTGATTTAGCAGTTTGGATCAGAAATTGGCTAGCTGTAAGAAGACAGAGGGTGGTGGTTGATGGGAAATGTTCATCCTGGAGTTCAGTTACTAGTGGTGTATCTCAAGGATCTGTTTTGGGGCCACTGCTGTTTGTCATTTTTATAAATGACCTGGATGAGGGCGTAGAAGGATGGGTTAGTAAATTTGTGGATGACACCAAAGTTGGTGGAGTTGTGGATAGTGCGGAAGGATGTTGCAGGTTACAGAGGGACATAGATAAGCTGCAGAGCTGGGCTGAGAGGTGGCAAATGGAGTTTAATGCGGAAAAGTGTGAGGTGATTCACTTTGGAAGGAGTAACAGGAATACAGAGTACTGGGCTAATGGTAAGATTCTTGGTAGTGTGGATGAGCAGAAAGATCTCGGTGTCCATGTGCATAGATCACCCAGGTTGATAGCGTTGTTAAGAAGGCATATGGTATGTTAGGTTTATTGGTCGAGAGATTGAGTTTCGGAGCCATGAGGTCACGTTGCAGCTGTACAAAACTCTGGTGCGGCCGCACTTGGAGTATTGCGTACAGTTCTGGTCGCCGCATTATAGGAAGGATGTGGAAGCATTGGAAAGGGTGCAGAGGAGATTTACCAGGATGTTGCCTGGTATGGAGGGAAGGTCTTATGAGGAAAGGCTGAGGGTCTTGAGGCTGTTTTTGTTAGAGAGAAGAAGGTTAAGAGGTGACTTGATAGAGACATACAAGATGATCAGAGGATTAGATAGGGTGGACAGTGGGAGCCTTTTTCCTCGGATGGTGATGGCTAGGGGACATAGCTTTAAATTGAGGGGTGATTGATATAGGACAGATGTCAGAGGTAGGTTCTTTACTCAGAGTAGTAAGGGCGTGGAATGCCCTGCCTGCAAAAATAGTAGACTCGCCCACTTTAAGGGCATTTAAATGGTCATTGGATAAACATATGGATGATAATGGAATAGTTTAGGTTAGATGGGCTTCAGATTGGTTTCACAGGTCGGCGCAACATCGAGGGCCGAAGGGCCTGTACTGCGCTGTAATGTTCTATGTTCTATGTTCAATCCCAATATATTGCTCAGTACTTTTCCCCCTGGTGGTGATGATTGTTCTCAGCTCCCCCCTTTCTATAACCATTACTCGTTACTATTGGGATGGTACTAGTGTCCTCCACTTTAAAACTGAAGCAAAGTATTGATTTAGTGATTCTGCCATTTGTGTTTCCCACTATTAACTCCCCAGTCTCATCCTCCAAGCAACCAACGTTCAAGTTAGTTACTCTCTTTCATTTTATACATTTACAAAAGCTTCTGCTATCTGTCTTTATATTTTGCGTTAGTTTTCTTTTTAGCTTTTAAGGATCTTTATGCAGAGGGTGGTGGGTACCTGGAACGCGTTGCCAGCGGAGGTGGTAGAGGCAGGCACAATAGCGTCATTTAAGATGTATCTAGACAGATACATGAATGGGCAGGGAGCAGAGGGATACTGATCCTGGGAAAATAGGCGACAGGTTTAGATAGAGGATCTGGATCGGCGCAGGCTTGGAGGGCCGAAGGGCCTGTTCCTGTGCTGTAATTTCCTTTGTTCTTTGATCAATCAAGGGTTACTAAGAAGTCCCCCAATCTTCCAGCCAGTTACTCGCCTTTGCAGTATGGGGTGCCTTCGTTTTTTTTTTACAGTATCTTTAACTTCCTCATTTAGCCACGGATAAATAGCACCCCCGCAAACCCGAAAGGGTTCAGAAAAGATCTGTAAGCACGTTGCCAGAACTGGAGGGTTTGAACTATAGGGAGAGGCCGAATAGACTGGGGCTATTTACCCTGGCGCGTCAAAGGCTGAGGGGTGACCTTGTAGAGGTTTATAAAATCATGAGGAGCATGGATATGGTAAATAGCCAAGGTCTTTTTCACAGGGTAGCCAAATCCAAAACTAGAAGGCATAGGTTTAAGGTGAAAGGGAAAAGATTTAGAAGGGACCCGAGAGGCACTTTTTCAAACAGAGGGTGCAGCATGTATGGAATGAGCTGCCAGAGGAAGAGGTGGAGGCTGGTAGAATTACAACATTTAAAAAGGCATCTGGATGTGTACATGAATAGAAAGGCTTTAGAGGGATATAGGTCAAATGCTGGTTAATGGGACTAGGTTAACTTAGGATATCTGGGCGACATGGACAAGTTGGGCCGAAGGGTCTGTTAATGTGCTGAATAACTTTATGACTCTTATAATTCTTCATCCTTTCTGGAATATATTTCAGTTGAGAGCTCCTTAAATATCTGCCACTGCTCATCAACTGTCCTACCTTTTATTCTTCCTACCCAGTCCACAATGGCTGGATTGGTCCTCATGCCTATGTAATTGCCTCAGTTTAACTCCAGTGGTGGGACTACAGTTTCTTGCCCTTCAACTGAATTTGAAATACTAGCATGCTATAACCACTCTTCCCTAGGGGACCTTTTACTATGAGATAATTAATGAATACCACCTCATTATACCACATCAAATCCAGAATAGCCTGTTCCCTGCTTGATTACACAATATACTGGTCCAAGAAATAATCTCTTAATATAACGAACTTCTGCTTGAAGCTAACTTTGCTAGTTTGATTAATCCAGTCTATACTTGTGTTAAAGATCTGAAGAAGGGTCACTGAACCTGAAACATTAATTCTGCTTTCTCTCCACAGATGCTGCCAGACCTGAGTTTTCCCAGTGATTTCTGCTTTCCATGCATATTAAAATCACCCTTGATTATTGTTGTACCTTTCTTACAAGCCCACACGATTTCCTGGTTTCCCCTGTGTCCCACTGAAGAGCTTATCGATTAGTTTGGGGACTTATAGATTACTGCATCTTGCTTTTTCTTATTTACCCAGACTGATTTTACGTCTTGATCTCCAATGCTGATATCATTTCCCATGACAGAACTGATATCTTCCTTTACTGACAAAGCTAAAGTACCCATTTTTCCTTCCTGTTTAACTCCCCAAAAGTGTACCTTTGGATATTCAATTCCCAAACTGGGTCTCCCTGCATTACTTCTTACCAATCACCACCAAATCATATCTATTCGTCTCTATTTGCAGTGTTAACTGATTGATTTAATTTCTAATGCTTCGTGCGTTTAGATACAAAGCCTTTAAGTTTGTTCTATTGTCAAATTTCCCTACGCTAGGACAATTTCTTGGTGCAATATATAATGGTCATATATTGTTATTTTTTGATAACAATCAGCCTCATCACTAACCTACATTCCTGCCTTCTCTTTCGAAAACACATCATTTGGGCCCAAAAGCTCTTTTCTGTCTTCTGTGTTTATGGTTTATCATGCCTTTTCTAACTCGATTTATTTTCTTCCCAGCATCCTGCCTACTGCTTGGCCTGTACACAACTCCCTTCAGGGTGCTTTTACTTTTGCGGTTTCTCAACTTTACAGATTCTACACCTTTTGACTCCAAACCACTTCTTGCTATTGATTTAATTTCATTTTTTAAATAAAAAGGCAACCCCATTCCCTCTGCGTATCCTTTCAATAGGACATGTACCCTTGGATATTTAGTTCCCAGCAGTGATCCCCTTGCAGCCATGTCTTTGTGATGTCCACAACACGGAACCTGCCAACTTCAATCTGCACTACAAGTCCATTTACCTTGTTTCGTATACTGTCTGCAATTGGGTATAACACCCTCAGCCCTGCACTGACTGTGCCCCTTCTCATTGTTGTCCCATTATCTGTTGTGTCTGAAATTAGTTTCCTCACCCATTCTTTACTCTCTGTCCTATTATTGATCACATGCAGTCAGACCTGGACAACACTCAGGCTCGGGCTTATAAGTACCACTCATGTTACACAAGTGCCAGGCAATGACCGTCTCCCATTACATCAAATGGCGTTACCACTGCTGAACCCCTGACTGCCAACATTGGCTGCACCAGTTCAGTTTCTGGGCACATAAATTCTGTGGCTACAAAAATAGTTCGACAGGCTGGGAAGAAGAGATTAGCAATTTACCTCCCAAGTACTGGTTTTCAGTTCTTCACCCTTTGCCTATACACTCATTCAGCACTGAACCAGTTTGATTGTAGCAAACTCAGAGATTCCTGTCAGATGAGCATCCATTTGTTGGAACAAGAATTTCAGGAAATTCTCACCCTCCCAATGCCATTGCAGTAACTGGAGTTGCTCCTATTTAAAAACTTCATTCATGGAATGTGGGTGTAGCTGGCTGGGCCAGTATTTATTACCCATTTCTATTTGCCCTTGAGAAGGTGGAGGTAGGCTGTCTTTTGGAACTACTACAATTTACTTGGTGTAGGTAGACCCACAATTGCCATTGCTTGAACAACTGGATCTACAATTATTCAAGTGCCTTAGAGTTCCTAATTGCTCAGGAACCGCAGGAAACTGCTCTCAAGTGATCTATCATTTCACTTAAAAGTACATTTATGCATATGTTTCAATAAAAATATTTAAGTTTAACATCCTTAATTATTTAATTGCACATAGATTTTTATTTTATACAATTTGAGACCCCTTTAGTGTTAGTACCTTCTATCTAATTGCAATTTTATGCCCTTAGATCAATTTAATTGCAGATATATAAATATTTTAAGCAACCTGTTTGCAGGTGTGTCATAACATATCCAGAGTAGGTGGGACTTGAATCTGGAATTTCTGGCCTAGAGGTAGGGGCACTGATAATTTATATACCTAGTTACTTTTGCCCCTTAGTTTAAAGTATCACTTGCTTCACCCTATGAAGCTACTTCTTTTCATCAACTTGTTTAGCAAGTCACTTGAATCGCCCAACTCTTACCCAACTATGTTCATAGATCAAAGCTTCATCATCTTCTCTATCTTAATATTCTCTCTCCATTGGCTCCATTCCACCCTATCCTATTGAAAGAAAGTTTACAGACCAGCCACTGAAGTGGATCAGTTGCATGATTCTCCTCCTTATGGACCAATGCAGTCAAAAAGTATTAACTTGCAGGTCAATTGTTCTTGGTCGTGCCAGTGAAAAATGCTCTGCCATTCTCTTCACATGTTCTTTCCTTCATGCAAACTCTGAGTTTGCAAGTTTATAATTAGTTTCTAGTGTTATGGATCAGACCAAATCCCCTCAAAATATATTAAGAAGGTAGCCTAGACCCTTACATTTTCTGGAATATTGTGTGCAGTTTTGGTCTCCTTTTCTGAGAAAGGATGCTCTTGCTCTTGAGTGAGTGCAGCGAAGGTTTACCAGGCTGATTCCGGGGATGGCGGAACTGACCTATGAGGAGAGATTGACCAGGTTGGAATTGTTTTTGCTGGAATTCAGACAATGAGGGGGATCACAGAGACAAATAAAATTCTAACAGGATTGGACAGGGTAGATGCAGGGAGGATGTTCCTGATGGTGGGTGTGTCCAGAACCAGGAGTTACATATGAGGATTCAGGGTAGACCATTTAGGATGGAGATGAGGAGACGTTTCTTCACCCAAAGAGTGGTGAGTGTGTGGAATTCATTACCGCAGGAAGTAGTTGATGCCAAAACATTGAATGTATTCGAGAAGCGACTAGATATAGCACTTGGGGCAAATGGGATCAAAGGTTATGGGGAGAAAGCAGGATTAGCCAATTGAGTTGGACGATCAACCATGACCGTGAAGAATGGCAGAGCAGGCTTGAAGGGCCGAATAGTCTCCCCCTGCTCCTATGTTTCTATATTTCTTATTTTAAAAAGTAAATGTAAGGTGTTGCATTCCAGATGCAATTTGATTGGTCAAACTACTAAAACTTTAAGCAAAACACCTCTTATTTTTACACTACACTTAAAATACAGACAAAAACAAAAAATTAGCTTAACTGTAACTATCAAAACGCTTAAGAAAATAATATATTAACCTCGACTAATTAACTGTTCCGATATAACAACATCCTATAAGCAAACCCTTGGCAAAGGCAAATTTAGTAAAATAGATTGTTTCACATTCAATTCCAATAGGAGGAAAAACCCAGCTTTTAGCTGTAACAGAAAGGAATAAAAGCTTCCACATCAGGCTTCAAGACCTCAACAACTGCAGAAAACTAAAACTAAAAATCCTGCTTCTGTGGGAGCTTGACCTCACCCATTCAGGTTGCTTCTGTTGTTCCAACTTCTAAAAACCCAAGGCCTCCTGAGCTGTTTACTTTATTGGCTTTGAGCAGACTGCTCCTCACCTCCGTCTCAACGTTTCTTCATAAAAAACCAGGACAAAATATATCTGTCAAAGCCATTGCATCGTCATACTAGTCTAGTTTTACTAAAAAAAGTCACTTTATGTTGTTCTCAGGGGATCGCAGGCAAGTTTTAGTGTTCAAAGCTTGCAATTTAAAAATTCTTACTTTTTGCTGCCTTGGAGCGAGTGCGTATTCCCTCATCAGCATTGAATATTTCCTCTCCTTTCACCATGATATCCCTCAGCCTCTTGTCATCTGTGTTTATGCCATGTTGTAAGAGTTTACACATTGCTACAGTGCTGTAGAGTTAACACAATCTGGTTAATGACCAGTCCTGAAAAACACAACAGCCTCTTTACAACAAATTACTGAGTCACACACATTACATGGTCGTTTTAATACATATTTTTCTTATTTTGGAGGTAAAGGATGTACTGGGAAGTGGAACACTTTCTATTTTAGTTTCACAATACCACTGTCAAACATACCAATAGCGCACACGCACAAAGGGTTAGATCATTCTGAAACCATCTCAAATTTACCCTCAAATCACACCCAAATCAGCTCTGAAATATCTTTGTTTTTTTTTATTTATTTACAGGATGAGGGCGTTGCTAGTGTGTGACATTAACAGCATCCTCTTCTCTGATGAAGACAGATTCATTTAGTCCCTTGTCAAAGCCTTCACAAGACCTCACTGTTTGTCCAATAAGCAACCCTTTTATTGATTCTATGATTATAAGTTACTGAATTACTTTTATCTTACACAAAACAATTCTCAGTAACTCAGTTTGTACTTTTTTTCAGTTTTCTCATACCTTTTGTGATTGATTCTCTACTGCATTACAAACAATGTGTCAATAACTTGCATTTTTCTGTTTTATTTGTGAGCTTACTGTGGGTATCCTGCCCTTAAACTTCATGGTGGTATGTCTACTCCATCCTTAAACTATCTTCACTTTCTCAGTCTTTCGTGATTTCTTTACACTTTTAGCTGCCAATCATCAATTCCAATCCATCTCAGCCAGATACCTTTTCAATTTTCTTGAAATGAGTTCCCATTCTCCAGCTGAATCCTTTCAAATTGATTGACCTCTGTTCTACTCCAGAATTACTCAAAATCAAATGAATTGTGATCACTGTTTCTTAAATGAACTCCCATTGAAACCCGTTTGATTTCATTTCCCAGACAAGTTCCACCAATACTCGCTTGGACGGGAACACACTAGTCAAAAAACCTCTCCTGTGCACATTACAGGAATTCCTCCCCCAATGTGACCTTTTACTCTGATATTTCAGAGTCTGATTTAGGAAAGCAGAAGTCTCCTATTATCACCACTATAGGAGTCTACAAAGACTATAATCTTTGAAGCTTTTCTGCGATTTGCATATCCAAACCCAACTTGGTCTACCCACATTATTCCTGTGACTGATCACTCCTATTTCTCAATCACTATTTTAACACTGGTTGTGCATCTGATATCTCTACGAAACTTTCCACACCTTTCTCCAAATCATCAATACTCTGTCTCCTATAACAGAACAGGTAGCACACCTGACTTTGCCCTCATATTGTCCATAGAAGAGAGGCTGCCGACTTGTCCACTCAGACATAACAAACTCCAGAGCAGGTTTCCCGGTGGGTCCAGGCAGACTGCACAGAAACTCAAGCAGAGGCTCCAGCTGATTGTGAACGAGGTGTGCAAACACCATTATTAGAGACTGCAGACAGAAAAGGAACAATGAATTCCAAGATTAGGGACTGAAGCAAAAACAGGGTAAAGGTAAGAAACAGCAAGAATGCTTTACCACCCCTTGAATGTGCTCTCACCTTTAACACAATCATAACTGATCTTTGACCTTAAACCCACTTTCCCCCAAATTCCCAGGTAGCTAGATTCCCATGGACTCCAAAAGTCTGTTTATCTCAGTCATGTACATTTGCACCAACCCCATGACTGCCACAAGAACCCACACCCGACCCCTTGCCCATTCATGACACCCTCTCCCACCTACCTGCATTACACTGAGTGTTTCTGCTTGCTGCATTTTGCTGAGGATTGCTCGCAGAATCTGATCAAGGTTGTCCCCTAATTGTGAACCAGCCTTTGAAATAAGCGTAGAAACCAGTCGTCCAACAAATGCTGCTGTGTATTCAGAGGTTCGGGGGTCGAGAAGCTGGCTCACCACCTGCATGACGTACCAGAGCCCATTGTGGCCTTGGTCATCATGCCATTGTGCTATTTGCTCCAATGCTACAGCAACATAAGCTCGCAGACACTCACCACCATTCTGTAAGAGAAGATTTCAGTGAGAGAGGCGCAGGTTTCTTCACTTCGGATGTACCAGGTATCTTACATCACACTCATTATTAACAAATCTCCTCACCTATTACATACCATTGGAGCAGAAATCATTCAGCAGACGTTTTTAACCTAGAAAGCTACCTGGTGAAGAATATAACTGGCGTCAGTCAATCTCTTCACACTTTTACCAGCGTGGTTACAGATTTAAGGCAGGCAGCTTCTAAACCAACAACCTACAGTTGCTAATTTATAGAGCAGACACATGAATCTCCAATTAATCCCCACCAATGGCCTAAATTAAACCAACACAAGTCGCCAATTAGGCCATTAATACTTTTAACTTTTAATACAGCAATCCCAAACAAATCCCACTTTCTCCTATATTAAATGCAAACCAATCCAAATGTGATGCCACATTTTCTCCCTATAACACTACTGTTCCTACACTAATCCCAATATGCCATAATCTGCATCAATCCCAAATTAATCCCAGTGCCTGGTTTCTCCCCAAAACCATTTATTCATAGAATTACACAAGTGTCATGGTACAGAAAGAGACCATTCAGTCTATCATGTCTGCACTGGCAATATTAATGCTGATATTAACCTCAAACTAATCCTTCCCTCCTGCCATAACTCTATCAAACCCAACTGTCAAGTTATAGGTACTTTACAGCCTTCTGGAGATAATGAGTTGCAACAATGTCATGCCATAGTCTTAGTCTGCTTATGTTGTATCTATGAATGGCAGCTGGTTATAAAATCTTTTATTAAAAAAGTTCTTCCCATTACTGTCACTAACCCTGTCAGTTAATCTCTTCTGCCCTTCATCCACACAAATGGTGTCAGCTGTGGCTCAGCTGCAAGCACACTCCCCTCTGAAGTGAAGGTTCTGAGTTCAAGTCTTGCTGTAGTACAAAATTCAAGGCTGACAGTGCAGTACTCGGGAAGCATTACATTGCCTTTTAGAAAAAGTGTTAAATCGAGGCCCCCGTCAGAGAATAGGAAAGATCCCATGGCGCTATTTTAAAGGGGAATTATCCCTGGCTAATATTTATCCTCCAATAACACATGAAAAAGATATCTGGTAATCATCATACTGTTCTTTGTGGGATTTTGCTAAACACATTACTTGCCATGCGGTTTCAAGAAGCAGCTGAAAAAGTACTTGATTGGCTGTAAGCTGCTGAGACGTTAGGTGGTCATGAAAAGTACTGGAAAGATACAAATTTTTATTTATTTCCTTCCTTTCTGTACTCCTTTCCCTTCTTGTGTGCTTGTTTACAGCCCTGTCACACCTCCAGCACATTTTCCAGTTCTGACAAAAAGTCACAGACCTGAAATTTTAACTGTTTCTCCACAGATGTTGTCAGATCTGCTCAGCATTTCCAGCATTTTGTAAACAAGTTTTTATTTCAGATTTCCAGAATTCGCAATATTTTGCTTTTGTAATCCCATTGCTTCGCTCTCTTTCCCACCCTTCAATCTCAAATCACCTTCATGGATCGGGAGAAGAGTTGGGTTTGGAAAGCAGCACTTTACTGTCTTATTGGAGACTCACCTACCTGCATTGTTGCATTGTCATCTGTGTGCAGCGTACACTGAGCAACAACAGGAAATGCCTGACAGATCAGCACCTCTGACAGTGGCACCTTGGTGTTTCGCACTACTGTTGTCAGTATGTCAATGGCAGTCTGCAGACAGATAAAAGGTATCAGTGTCAGCTTCAGTCCATTGCTCAGCATATTGAGTCAATGCAATGATACATACGAGGCAAATACTCACCGCACAGAGGCCGGAGGGGATTTTATCAGACGGAGCATGCATTATGCTAATAAGAGTTGGAATTAACCTCATCTGCATGGGACCCTGACATGCCTCAATTTGAGCAAGCTCCTTGAAGATGTCCTGTGCCAATGATGCCACTACTGGATCTGGAGATTCAAAAAAGTGAGCAAGCTGAATTAGAAATTCAATCCCTTATATACAGCATGCACAAGATTTCTGGTGAAGCCAATCAACCTGATTGACAGTGGAACAGAGAAACAATGCAGACAGCAAAGGCAGAGTGGACTTCACACAAACATCTCACAGGTCAGACACAACTCAAATTCTAATGGCATTTCAAGTTCTTTCAAACCATGGCAGCAAATCCCAAGATTGGACATTCAGATCTCAACATCCCCACAGACAGACTCCGGTGATATGTCTCATACTTTCTTTTCTTTCCTGTTAATTAAACCAGCTCCCCTCCCCTGACAGGACACCCTTCTGTTCAAATGAATATGTGGCTTCTGCACACTTCACAAGAGGATTTACCACCTTACATCCAATTCTAAAATCAGAAACCTTCCAACTTGCTCAACAACACCTCTCTCAAACAAAGCCCAGTTCCAAGCAACATTTTGAATCCAATTTAATGTGAAAGCAAACACGGCAGAATGATGGCTGAGAGTTCAGCACTGCTGCCTCAGAGCTAGGTTCAATTCCAGCCTTGGGTGAGTGTGTGGAGTTTGCACATTTCCTCATGTCTGTATGTGTTACTTCCAGGTGCTCTGGTTTCTAAAGACGTACAGGTTAGTCAGTTGACCATACTAAATTGGCCGTTGTCCAGGGATATGCAGGTTAGGTGCAATGTCATGGTAAAAGTCTGGTAACTAGGAACAGAGTGGAGGAGCTGAGTTTGGGTGGGACGCTCTTTGGAGGGCTGCTGTGGACTTGACGGGCTGAACGGCCTCTTCCCGCACTGTGGAGATTCAATTACTTGATTGGTCTAAAATGCTGATTATGTTGCAAGACTGGAAAATAACAGACAGGTACATTGACACAAAGCAACAGCAAATGCTCCACTCTCATACCGTTGCTGTATTTGAGGAAGATTGCAATGGTAAGGGGGCAGACTTTATTTTCGACACTAATAGTGAAGGCAGGGTCCACGGTGCAAACAACACACAATGTCTCCATGACCAGGGTCAGCACCTCTGAACTAAACTGTGTGGCAAGATGCATCAAGCCATCCAGGATGCTGGGAAGAAACGGCTGTAAAACATGTGTACACTCAGAGATTTTCAACTGGTCACAGTATCTGTGAACGAGGAAAGAGAATATATATTAGACCAGCTAACTGATCACAACTCCAACTGTAATAATAAATCAATTAAACGTATATTAAAATCAATACCATTGATTTCACTGGAACTGACTGGTTCAAGTATATTTATGCGAAAGTAAAGCATAATGATAGATCTAATCCAAGAAAAGTCATTATTTTCTTAATGAACAAGCACTTGAACAAATAAATTAATCAGACAGAGTAGGCACATCCTGTTTGAACTTTTTTTTAAAGCAAGTCTCCAACCTAGTGGACAGAAGCTGTAGATGGATGGCACTGATATAGATTACCACAGACAATTACTAACCTTCCACACATGAAATTATTAGCAAAAATGAAAGCACAGGCAATTGGAAAGAGAGAGAAGGGTTGAAGAAAACGTTGTCATGCACACAAGACTCCTGTGACATGAAGGACAGGTACTAAAGAGTTCCGATGTGATCAGCAGCGAGTTGTTAAATCCTTGGCAGATGAGGTGTAAGATAATCCACTTTCCATTTGAGGATAAATTGGAATATCTTCTAAAGGGTGAGAAATGGCCCAGTTTAACAACATTTCTTTAAAATTTGCACCTTACCCCCAGATGGCTCGCACAGCAGAGATTCGCACTGATGGTGGCTGAGTTTCATGCAAACCACTGACAGTTGCTTGTAGAAACTGCTGGATCAGTTCAGGAGTCATAACAGTGGCAAAGCGGCTGGCAGCCCAGAGGGCACGTCCTAACAGGAATGGAGAGACTGCGAGGCCAGACAGGGAGGCGCGAGGCCAGACAGGGAGGCGCGAGGC
>NC_063356.1:44204059-44240318 GCF_021869965.1 Rhincodon typus | reverse complement strand
GCGCGAGGCCAGACAGGGACGCGCGAGGCCAGACAGGGACGCGCAAAACACAGAGGGAGGGGAGGCACAGGGAGACAAGAGATTAAGTTATAGGCCCCACATGACAATTACATCATTCTGCAATACTAAAGTGATAGACATGTTGAAATATATGCATTTGACCATATTACTCAAATTTGTTTGGAAACACATTGCAATTTAACTCTGAACTTATTCACATAAACTATTTCACATATTGTTTAATGACTCTGAACACTGCTCCCCTCCCCCACCCCAATTTATAAGATTGAAGTTTGACAGGTGTAGACTGCAGAAAGCTATCAATGGATAGATCAAATGAGCAGAAAAGTGGCAAATACAACTCTATATAGAGAAGTGAAAAATAAATTTGGGTACAGCAAAGGTCACTATATTATAGGAAGGCTGTCATCACACAGTGCACTGTGGAGATTTGATAAAAATCAGAAATTAGCATTGAATAAATACGGGATCGGTTGCAAGGTTTTCATTGGAACAGAGAATACTGACGGGAGATTAATTGAGGTGTGTAAGATCAAGCACACAGTGGACAGAAAATCTCAACATTCCTTAACAGAGCATTCAACAACCAGGGACCAGTACCTAGAATCCTGACAGTGCAGAAGCAGGCCACCTGGCCCCTCCAGTCCATGCCGACTCTCTTGAAGAGCATCCCATCCAAACCCACACCATCCCCATAACACTGCATTTCCCACAGCACGAGAGGTAAGTTATAGATTCAATTATAGTTCAGTTTTATTTTCATCCGAGGGTGTTGAAAGCTCACAGACTAAGCGGAACTAGAGACAGAAATTCTCATCATATCCAAAAATGGAAATCCACTTGAAGAGCCATATAGCTATGGACCAAGAGTTGGGAAGGTGAGATAGTCTGGATAGCTCTTTCCCATCCAGTGCAGACACAACGGGCTAACTGGCTTCTTTCAGTACTCTAAATTTTCTACACTTCTACACTATCCAGAAATTCCCAGGGCAGTTACAGTATGAGTCAGATAAACAGTAATGCTCCCTCTACATTCTAACAAACTGGGAATTGTTTACGGTCTGGCCCATGGAGTCAGGTTCAGACTTGCCTACACCTGTGACTACCAATACTTGGTCTCCTATGCCTGGGTCTGACTTGAACCCAACTGGAAGGTGTTTGTCCCTGATTCACTTCATCTACTTTTGGGTTTTCTCCAACTTCATTGTGATTATGCATTTAAACTTTGTTTTATATTGTTATTATCCATTGGATTAATGCTCACAAATATAGCTGTTGGGATCTAATTCCCTAAGCTGGGTAGACAACATGCTCCCAGCTCCTTGCGTTTGCCACAGTAGTTGCACCTGTCCTAAGTCCGGTAATAAACAGGTTAACTGAGTGGGCAATAACTTGATGGATGGAATATGATGTGGGGAAATGTGAACTTGTTCCCTTTAGTAGGAAAAGTAGAAAAGCAGCATATTATTTCAATTGAGGGAAACTGCAAGACTCTGAGATAGAGGAATCAGGGTGCCCTAGTAAATGAATCACAAAAAGTTAGTCTGCAGATACAGCAAGTGATTAGGATGACAAATGGAATATTGTTGTTTATTGCAAGGGGAATAGGAATATAAAATTTGGGAAAGCTTTGCTATAATTGTGCAAAGCTTTGTGTAGTTTGGTTTCCTCAATTAAGGGAGACAACTGTATTAAAAGCAGTTCAAATAAAGTTTACCCAATTGACTGTTAGGATGAGTGAAGAATTAACTTATAAAGTTGGGCTTGTATCCATTTGAATTTTGTAGAATGAAAGCTGATCTTATTGAGACATTCATGATCCTGAGGGGACTTGTAAAAGCCAGGTGTGAAAAGGATGTTCCTCCTACTGGGAGAGGCTAGAACTAGGAGACAGAGTTTCAAAATAAGGGCACTCTTATTTTCAGTGGAGATGAGGAGAACGTTTTCATCTCAGGAGGTTGTTAGTCCGTGGACTCCTCTTCCCCAGAGAGCAGTGGAAACAAGTTCAATGTATATTTTTAAATGCTATCAAGTTAGGTATATTCTTGATTGACAAGGAAGTCAAAGGATATGGGATAAAGCAAGAAAGTGGGGTCCAGAGTCAGAACAACCATGATCTTATCAAAGGACGAAGCAGGTTTGAAGGGCCAAATGGCCCCTACTCCTGCTTCTAACTCATGATTGCACGTACGTAGGTTGGGTGATTTGTAAGACTGCAGGGTCGCATCCTACCCGATAGGTTGAGATCAACAAGGACGACATTGGTGAGGAATCCATGCATGTCAAATTGTATCCGTCCATTCTTCACACTCTCAGTGATTATGTTCTTCACAGAGCCGAGGGCCAACATACAAGCCTCATGAATCTTCCACCTGCCACAAAGAGGTCAGTGTCAATTCCCCAAGGGTGAGTCTAAACAACAGCACAAAACATTAACAACAAAATCACAATTTGCTAGAAAAACTCAGCAGGTCTGGCAGCATCTGGGGAGCGAAAACTGTCAATGTTTTGAGTCCAGTGACCCATCTTCAGAACCCTTCAAGTTCTGAAGAAGCTTCACTGGACCTGTTACTGAACAGTGCTGGCAGAGGCTGGGAAATTCATAATAAGCACTATGAAGGCAAGAGAGAAAACCCTGGGTCCTATCGTAAATGAGTGCCTCCTTATTCTGAGATATGCTCCCTGGTTCTTGACTCTCCCACGACAAGAAACAACCTCTTCGCATCTACTCTCTCATGAATCCTGTTTCAATCAGGTCGCTTTTCATTCAACTAAACCAATCAGTGTAAGCTCAACCTACTCAACTTTTTCTCAAGAAAATACTTCTATATCTGAGACCAATCTGGATTGCCTTCAATGCCAGTTTATCTTTTCTCAGACTCGGGGGTCAGAAGTGTTTACAATATTCCAGATGTGGTCGACTTGTGCCTTGAATAGTTTTAGCTACAACACCCTTTTTTTTTTAATACACCATCCCCTTTGAAATAAAAGCCAACAGTCCAATTGCGTTCCCTTATACCCACTGATCTTGAATTTTTGTGATTCATGCAGAGGGCAATGAAGATATTATGGGTAGAAATAAACTATAAACATTAACAACTAAAGAGGTAAAAGTGACATTAAAATTAAATAAAAATAGAAAAATATAGAACCCTCTTCGGTGACTGGGAAAGATATAAAGAACCAAAGGTTGCAAAACTAAGCACGAGCTACATAAACAGACTTGCACGGATGTCAAAATTAACAGGATTTTATTTTAAACAGTTAAGAAAATAAAGAAGATCAGAATCAATGTGAACTGACTGAAGACCTAAACAGCGAAACTGTTAACGAAAATAAAGAAACAGTGAAGATGTTGAACGGCACGTTTTACAGTAGAGGAAGATGGTATCACGCCACACAACACATGAAAATAAAATTTAATCAGGCACAGGGGACTTACTAAAATTAACAAAGGCAAAATAAGAAATAAATAAAAGACATGAATGAGTCCACAGCAAGCTTTAAAAAAGATGAGAATATTACAGATTTCCTAACGATATTCAGGAAGTATGCCATCAGATCGGAAAATTGGATAAGTCATTCCTCTATTTAAGGTTGAAGGGAGAAAACCATCAGGTAACCCAACATCTGTTTTCAAAAAATTACTAATGTACAATTAGTTAGGATAACCGAAGATATTGAAAATTTTCTGATTAGAGGGAGTCAGCATGAATTTGTCATGCTTGACAAATGTGACTGAATTTTCATTTGTGAAGAGTTGGCTGAAATACTGGGCAGGACAAAGTACAGTTGGAGTTTATAGAGTTGAAAGTAAATGATGACCTGGTTAGCAAGCTCTGAACTACAGTAAACAGAATTTAGGGACAACAAGCAGAATGCCAGTAAAAGGTAAGCCTTGTGTCCTCAACTATTCAGCGTATTTATTCACTTAGATGATAGGATAAGATGCCACATATCCTAGTTTGATGTCACACAACTGACACTATATGACACACCACTATAGATGAAAGCAAAATTGCACAGATAAATGCAACAGCAATAGGATTCAGTGTAGCAAGTGTGAAATCATCCTCACTTTTGATCTAAATGGGATAGATCACAGCATTTTCTAAATTGTGAAAAGCTGGAAACAGTACAAGACCAAAGAGACCTAAAGTCCATGATCATAGTTCATTAAAATACAATGAACAGGTATAGAAAATCATAAGGTTAACAGGAGGCTGATCTTTATATCTAGTGGACTGGAATACTAGGAAGTAGAAAGTCATGAAAAAGCTACACAAAGCCTTGATCACACCTCGATACACAGCGAGCAGATCCGGTCACCCCACTGGAGGTACTAGCCTTTCAACAAACATAATGCAGACTGAACAGAACAATACCTAGATTCCATTCCCTAGAATTGAAAAGGTTAACTTAAGGGGTTATTTGATCAACGTTTTCAAGACATCAAGGGTAACAGGCATGACAGACAGCAAGAATCAATTCCTGTTAGTTGGGGAGTCTAAGATTTGGGGATACAGTCTAAAAATTGTAATCAGACCTTTCAGGAGTGAAGGTAGGAACACACACACAAACGATTAAACTAGCTTAGAACTCTCTTCTATAAACAGCACTAATGGCTGACCAGAGTCAATGGGCTAAAATGGTATCATCAGGTTACCAATAGACAAAGGCAATCATCTGATCCCACCTAACGGAGAATGCACCATGATATGCACAGTTAATTTTCGTACCAATGCACATTCCCATCACTCTTGGCCTGTTCTGCTTCCTGCAGGTGTTTGGTCGCAGCTGCTGCTAAGGCAATGGCACTCTCACTCTGGAAGTCACTTGCAACAGCCTGCAGTAAGGAATCAGAAACTGTTAGCTCCCTGGAAGAAAGAAAAAGAGGCTATTGCTCAACATCCCCAGGCCAGATCTGCACTCCTACAGCAGGGGTGTGTCAGGACTCCACCAATCCATACCAGTCCTTCACCACGCCAGAACTACCCCTTGCATCTCCCAGCACTACGGAGGGCTGGGTCAGACTCTGCCCCAACCTCTCTGGACAGGCCAGGATTTTGCCACCTCAAACACCCACACAAACACACACTGCTCACCTTGCCAACTAAGAATAGAAGAGCTGAGTCCTCACCCACCAACCTTGTTCAGGTCAATCCAAACACAGGGATGTGAAATGATAATTTGTTGAACAGAGCAGCTTTCACAGAACAGCACAATTACACTGATGACTTTATTCCAGCAGTTCTAGAGTCAAATGAGAATTAGTGGTCACAGCAAACAACTGCCCCTCACCAGCAGGAGATCCTGGGCAGAGATCCGCACAGAATACGAGAAGGTGTCATCATCCTCGTCCTCCACAAACTGATGAGGATTTCCTGTCCAAATCTTAATCTGCAGAGAGAAAAAACATGCACGACTGACTCAATCTCAGAGCCAATAAAACAGCCATACACCCAGTCCCTCACCAAATCTTAGTTCAAAATAAACAGTTCAGCAAAACACAAGACAACACATTTCTGAGCTGTTCAATGAAGATCTAGCCTGTAAGAGGGGATAGGAAGGGAAGGATGAGAAAATAAAGCACAGCAAGCCTTTTCAACTATTTCTGCCTTCATTGTACAGGTTTTAATATCATTACAGGAGATACATTATGGGATGGCCAGGTTTGTTTTCAAGTGGTGCACCTGACTGTCAATAAATAACACTGACTAAAACGTACGTTCTCCAGACAGGAGCCAGACATCAAATTTTCCCGAAGATAAAAATATCATGATAATCTCCCAAGGCTAAACAGCACCGTGTCTGATATAAACACACGCAGATCATTGAACATTTGTTATTATTCACAATTTAGTGCCCGGTGTGTACATTTAGTTGTGAATCTAGTTGTAGAGTGCAGTACAAGAAAAGAAGCCATACCTGCTCCTCGGTGATTTGCATGTACAGGATGATGTAGTAGATCAGCTCAGGTAGGGCCTTCTTTACGGTGCTCTTAAACTTCCTGTTCTCCAGCAGTGTGTGTACAAATTCAAAAATATTGAACACCAAGTTCTCAAACCCCAATACCTCACCTTAAAGGGCGAAACAAACAGATCACTCAACTTCCTGTTCCATCAGTGTCAATTATTCAGAAAGCAGTAAGACAAAATCAAGTACACAATACACCAATTACAGCACGGTCAACGCTGCAGATTGTCAGATAGTTCCGACTGCAACAGGAAAGGTCAGTGATGGCTAACTCATCCACGACACTAAACACCACAGGCAATTCCAGATGGCATAATAACATACCAAACCCAACATCAGCTTCAACCCCTTCAAATAAGGATAGGTAATGGCCTAGTGATATTATTGCTAGGCTATTTATCCAGAGATCTAGGTAATGTTCTAGGGACCTGAGATCGAATCCCACCATGACAGATAGTGGAATTTGAAATCAATAATAATCTGGAAACAAGAGTTTAAATGATGACCATCAAATCATTGCTGATTGTCAGGAAAAACCCATCTGGTTCACTAATGTCCTTTAGGGAAGGAAACTACCATCCTTACCTGGTTGAGCCTACATGTAACTCCAGACCTAAAGCAATGTGGTACACTCTTAACTGCCCTCTGGACAATTAGGGATGGACCAGTTAGTGATGCTCACATCTCATGAATGAATTAAAAAATACTTCTTGATCCGTTTCCCATTGATTCCCCCTCTACTTTCACTGAAGTGGTCCTTTTCTGGTTCCCCCAGTTCACTGATGAGCCCAGGCAAAAAATACACAAAGACTATAAAAGCCACAGAGCATTCAGCCTAATCTGTTGGTATCAGCATTTACTAACCATTAAACAAAGAGTTCTAATCATACTTACCCATGCTTTTCCACTTCCATTTAACTTTGTTCTTTGTCTAGTGAATTCCATAGTCACACTGATCTGTAAATGAAGGGGTTTAACTTACCTACTGGTTTATATCTCTGACTTTTAGTTTGGTTAGATCCCTCGCTCTTACTTGCATTCCAACCTATCATTTTTCCATTTGAAGTTGGAGCAAACATTTCCCAGTGCTTAGCACAGATAAAACATACTTTTATGATGCTCACACTTACCATCTGAATCCACTGGGTCATCCACCTCTTCCATGTAGTTCACTTCTGTCCTCACATAAGTGTTAATGTTAAAGAAAACAGCAAAGTCACTCTACCTCAAATCTTTACATTGCATCAATAACCTTTACCGTCTATGGACTCAAGGTCACAAAGGCCATTTTTTAACTTCTTCATGCTACAGCTTTTCCTTCTTCATTACATTACAGCATCTTGAAATAAATCAACCATTCCAGCTGCAAATCAACTGAACAAGGCAGAGATAGCAAGAACTGCAGATACTGGAATCAGAGATAACACAGTGTGGCGTTGGAGGAACACAGCAGGCCAGGCAGCATCAGAGGAGCAGGAAAGTGTGTGTTTTGGGTCAGGACCCTTCTTCAGAAATTTCCCACAAGTGGCACAAGAAAGATCTTCTGAAGGAGAAAAAGGCTACTTTACTATAGGAATGTTCAGGATTCCAGCATCAGCATGAATGATTGACAGTAGCAGAGACTTTTCTCCAGCTAATGAGCAATGTTCTAGTCTTTCAAAAAGCAAGTGGGGCAAGAGAACAAAAATCTTCATTTCATTCTTAATGAGAGATAACCTATGCATGGAGGCTATCCTTTCACATAGCTCTCAAATCACAGCACTTTACACAAGTTTCCTATCGGTGCTACTTTTGGGAGTTTATGATCTTTGTCATTTCTTTCTCACGGACACGGAGATGCCTGTGCTTGCACCTCAAAATGCCAAGGTGACACAATTACCATCTTAGAAATTCCCATCTTAAATGCAGTGAAAAAACATGCATCTCCTTGCCTGCAGCAAGACATTCAGAATGACTTACATGTGTTCCAATCTATTACATTCATCCCTGGATTAGAAAGCAAAGCAGACTAAAAGGGAACAAAATATTCACTTCCTGGTCTTCCTTTTCAAGATGCTGACGTCATATAAATTCTGGAGCACTCTCCTTTGAACAATTTTTCCTTGATTTTTTTCAACTGCTGCTACATTGAAGTCTTTGTATGGGTCACAGCCCAAGACAAGCTGCTGCCATTTCACTACACTAATGTGTTACTCCTCTCAGGAAGCCAGCAGAGGAAATATATCCTCCATGCTCTCTCAGAGAGCCAAGAATGTCGATGGAGATTAGTCCCTCAAGCACAAGATAACTTTTGGGTGGGGTAGGGATGAAGTGGAGTAAATGTTTCTGACAAAAAAAGGCACTGTAAAAGAACCTAGGGGAAACAGGCAGAGGATTATACCCTTATACTGGATATGGTTACTGAGCATATACAAAAGAAGCTATGTAATGGTGACATCTGTAGCTGTGTAGGGCTCCAAGCAAGATATTCTCGTACAATCCTCTGAATATAGTCATATCCAATAGTCTGTTGCTGCTCACTCAACAGTCAGATCACATCTTACTACATCTGATCATTAACAGACTCCCAAAAATGTGATGTACGCAAACTAACCACTGCTTTGCCTACAAAAACAGTGACTACCCTTCAAAAATACTGGTTCTGAAATGCTTTGAGATGTCTGATGCTTACAAAAATGCAAGCATTTCTTATTCCCACATTGCTGACACATAACTCAGGAGTCAGGTAGTTGAGCAATGCGAAGGATATACTGTTGCACTCTCAGTTAGTGTACTCCACACAATTGGCAAAATCTGCTGCATAGACGAAACCATGTGCTTTGGAAAATTCTTCACCAGTGCTGTAACTGCCTGCAAGAGAAAGAATTAAAGATGGGAGTTAGGATCAATAGTGTGTTAACACAGAGATTCAAAACAGGGTCATCACTATCTGCAATACAGCCACAATCAGAAGCAAAGTAAAGTTGTCTCTGTCTGTAACAGTAGAATTAGAAGTACAAACCAGGACTACTTTTGTAACACAAAGAAAAACAAAAGCAAGGCTTAGAGGCTACCACATTTTTATATACACACAAACTGCAGGTGCAGATGTCGCTGTTGTAATAGGAGAATTGAGATCCGGGATCGAGACAGCCACCGTCTATAACAGAATTGGGAGGAGAAGTCAGTCTCTCAGGGAGGCTGAGAGTAGGTGACTGTCACTCAGAACAACTATCATCTGTGGATTTGCAGGTGCCAGTGCTCGCTTCAGCACTTGAATTGTGCACTGCTCCTCAAAAAGAGCATAAATGACTCAATACTTCCACTTCCATGACTAAAACTGAAGATTAGTTGGTTTTAAGGGCCCAAACTGCCAGCTCAAATTTCATGTGCTGCCTCATTGCCCACAGTACTCACCTTCAGAACTTCCATCTTCAGCCCACTATCTGAGCTTGGGCCATCAGGCATCTGCAAGGCTTGTACAAACGCCTCTGTGAACTGTTGCACCACAGGAAAGATCAATGCCTTAGCCGCACCCTGAAGGATGTACAGAAATAGCCTTCAGATACAATTCTGAAGGGTGTCTAGATCCGAAATGTTAACTCTGATTTCTGTCCACAGATGTTGCAGGACCTACTGAGATTTTCCAGCAATTTTGGTTTTTGCTTCAGATATAACTCATACGGTCAGCATATCCCTCCAGGCAACATTCACAGTGCACTTCCATTGGCCAGCAGGCAAGGGGGATACATATGGAGCATATATGCTCTCCAATGCACATACAGCCCATGGATACTAGATGCTTATACAACTCATGCTTGTGTTTGCAAATGTACTCAAACATAACACCTGTTTGTAAGTCACACATGCATGTATGTATATGCATTTGCAATTATGGACAGATGCTATTGCACCAGAACATCACAAATGTATATTTCATACATATAACTCTCAAGTTTATATATCTATCACACTCCTATTATTGGTACAGCCAAATATCGGCATAGATATATCATTCACATACATACCTATCACACAATAATATAGTTGGGCAATGAATGCCACCAACCGGATTTGTAATTCAGAGGATGAGGTATTCAGCCTTCCAACAGACACAACAGGGAGTGAGGTTGTTAATAAAGAAATGCAGTCGATGGAGCGTAATTGTGGACACAGGGATGGTTTGAGGTGTGTATACTTCAATGTTAGAAGTATCAGAAATAAGGCGGATGAACTTAGAGCATGGGTCAGTACTTGGAACTACAATGCTGTGGCCATTACAGAAACTTGGGTAACTCAGGGACAGGAATGGCTGTTGGAAGTTCCGGGATTTAGATGTTTTAAAAGAAATAGGGAGGGTGGTAAAAGAGGCGGCTGAGTGGCATTGCGAGTCAGGGCTAATATAGCAGCTCCCGAAAGGCAGTTCGATAATGATATGTCTACAAAGTCAGTTTGGGTTGAGGTCAGGAACAAGAAAGGAGCAGTCACTTTGTTGGGGTTTTTTTTTTTTTTACAGACCCCCTAATAGTTGCAGAGAAGTGGAGGAGCAGATTGGGAGGTAGACACTGGAAAGGTGTAGAAGTCAGAGGGTTGTAGTAATGGGTGACTTCAACTTTCCAAATATTGATTGGAAACTTTTTAGTTCTAATAGTTTAGATGGAGCGGATTTTGAACAGTGCATTCAGGAAGGATTCCTGACATAGTATGTAGATAGACCAACATGAGGAGAGGCCACTTTGCATTTGGTGCTTGGCAATGAACCGGGCCAAGTGTTAGACCTGTGGGTAGGACAGCATTTTGGCGGTAGCAATCATAACTCTTACTTTTACAATAGTCATGGAAAAGGATAGGTACATACAGCAGGGTAAGGTTTATAATTGGGGGAAGGGTAATTACAATTCTGTTAGGCAAGAACTGGGTAACATAAAATGGGAACAGATGCTGTCAGGGAAGAGCACAATTGAAATGTGGAAATTGTTTAAGGAATGCGTACTGTGTGCGCTCGATATGTTTGTCCCTAGCAGGCAGGGAAGATGCGGTCAAGTGACGGAGCCTTGGTTCTCAAGAGAGGTCGAACAACTGGTTAAGAGGAAGAAGGATGCTTATATAATGTTTAGGAAACAAGGAACGGAAAAGGCTCGAGAGGAATAAGAAGCTGAAGAAAGGGCTTCGGAGAGCTATAAGGGGGCATGAGAAAACCTTGGCAGATAGGATCAAGGAAAACTCCAAGGCTTTTTACACGTACGTGAGGAATAAGAGAATAACCAGAGAAAGGGTAGGGCCGATCAAAGATTGTAAAGGGAATTTGTGCACGGAGCCTAAAGAGATAGGAGAGGTCCTTAATGAATACCTTTCTTCAGCATTCACAACTGAGAGGGGCCTAGTTGTAAAGGCGGACAGTGTGAAACAGGCTGGTAGGCTAGAGGAGGTCGATGTCAGTAAGAAAGATGTACTAGGAATTTTGAGGAACTTGAAGATAGATAAGTCCCCCGGGCCAGATAGGATTTATCCAAGGATTCTATGGGAAGCGAGGGAAGAGATCGCAGGGCCTTTGGCGATGATCTTTTCATGCTCCCTGTCCACGGGTATAGTGCCGGAAGATTGGAGAGAGGCAAACATCATTCCCTTGTTCAAAAAAGGGAATAGGGATAACCCCGGAAATTACAGGCTAGTTAGTCTTACTTCAGTGGTGGGCAAATTATTGGAAAGGGCTCTGAGAGACAGGATTTATGATCACTTGGATAGGCACAGTTTGATTCGTGATAGTCAGCATGGATTTGTGAGGGGTAGATCATGCCTCACAAGTCTTATTGAATGCTTTGAAGAGGTGACCAAACACATGGATGAAGGTAGAGCAGTCGATGTGGTATACATGGATTCAAGTAAGGCGTTTGATAAAGTTCCCTATGGTAGGCTCATGCAGAAAGTAAGAAGGCATGGGATAGGGGGAAATGTGGCAGACTGGATTCAGAATTGGCTGACCCTTAGAAAACAAAGGGTGGTGGTGGACGGAAAATATTCAACATGGTGCTCAGTTACGAGTGGTGTACCACAAGGATCTGTTCTGGGTCCTCTTCTATTTGTGATTTTTGTAAATGATTTGGATGTAGGAGTGGAAGGGTGGGTTAATAAGTTTGCGGACGATACGAAGGTGGGTCGCATTGTGGGTCGCATTGTGGGTAGTGCAGAGGGCTGTTCTAGGTTTCAAAGGGGCATTGATAGGATGCAGAGCTGGGCTGAGTAGTGGCAGATGGAGTTTAACCCTGAAAAGCGTGAGGTGATTCATTTTGGAAGGACAAATTTGAAAGCAGGATACAGGTTAACGGAAAGATTCTTAGCAGTATGGAGGGGCAGAGGGATCTTGGGGTTCATGTCCACATTTCCCTGAAAGCTGCCACCCAGGTGGATAGAGTTATTAAGAAGATATATGGTGTGTCAGCTTTCATTAATAGAGGGATTGAGTTCAAGACCCGTGAAGTTATGCTCCAGCTATACAAAAGCCTGGTTCGGCCACATCTGGAGTATTGTGTCCAGTTCTGGTCGCCTCATTACAGGAAAGACGTGGAGGCATTGGAAAAGGTGCAGAGGAGATTTACCAGGATGTTGCCTGAAATGGAGGGAAGGTTGAGAGAGCTAGGGCTTTTCTCTTTAGAACGAAGAAGGATGAGAGGTGACTTGATAGAGGTATACAAAATGATCAGAGGTATAGACCGAGTGGACAGCCAGAGACTTTTTCCTAGGGTGGAGGTAGCTATTACAAGGGGGCATAGTTTTAAAGTGAGTGGAGGTAGATGTAGGGGAGACGTCAAGAGTTAGGTTCTTTACTCAGAGTGATAGGGGTGTGGAATGCATTGCCGGAGAGGGTAGTGGAGTCGGCCTCATTAGGGGCATTTAAGCGGCTATTAGATAGGCATATGGATGATAGTATAAGGTAGGGGTGGAGGTTCGATAGACCTTAGGTTTAGGGTAAAAATTCAGCACAACATTGTGGGCCAAAGGGCCTTTGCTGTGCTGTGTGTATGTATGTTACATAGAACAGTAGAGCACAGGCGTATGTATATCCCGTCCATATAATGCAGATAAATAACAATCTGGCTTGATTTTGTGAATATCAATGAAGCAACAATGCTTGATGCTGTCCTCAACATGGTGCACCAAGATCAAGCCATGTCTGAAGTATGGATTTCAGCTTTCCCCACGTCAGTCTGAACTTGACGACAAGTCAAGTGGAATTGCAAGTGTCCAATAACAAATATCAGGATCAAATAGAATGGTACTTATCCTGTTTGAAGTATTCTCTCAGACAATGACCCACAAAGTAAAACAGACAGAATCTTTTTTTCTTCAATTTTAGAGATTCAGTAAATTATTGGGGTTTACATATGGATTAAGGTATGAGATAAAATAGCAAACTTGGGAAAAAGTCATCGATCAGGAAGGCTGTTTAAAGTTCATAATTATGGCTAAATAAAATTACACCTTTTTAAACAAGGTGTAATTTGTTCAAAGAGCTTCCACAACAACAGTGTTAGAACAGAAAATCTGATCAGTTCAATGGTTGCTAATGGACTGTAGTTTTCAGAGCTGCGTAGGTACTTCAACAGCACAGTCTAGACAGCAGCATAAAATTATTGACAGCAACAGTGCATTTCCACAGCTTAACTGCATATGGGCAGATATCAGTTTCCACAGTAGAAATGATGACCACTGCCCGTTAAATTATTACTACCTTAAAAACGTATCTATCATAAACGCATGCATATATATAAATGTGTATAAATACACAGGACAGATACATATGTATTATTGCCAGCATGATATATTCAGACAATGAACAGCACAAGCCCATGACACAGGACCTGTAACAATCTTGATTAAGAAAACGAATTGAATCCGCAGATTGATTGGACTCACCTGGTGACTTGGAGGACAGTTGAGCTCCAGGAGAGATGGAGGAGTAGAGAGTTCACAATTGAGGTAGGATGTTGGTTATTTAAAAGCAATTGGCCCAACATGCCTAATGCTTTTTATTTCAACATTAAGCCTTTCACTTACCTTCTCAACCTCCTCAATCGCACAGATAAGGTTGGCACATGTGGTGAAGATCTCCACTGCACGTGCTCTAGTTCGAATACTATAAACCTATTGAAACAAACAGTAATTAACATCTTAAGTTTCTAAACACGTGTCAGTTACAACAGATGAATTGTTGGAAAGTCTTTGTCTGAATTCATGATAGCACACTGCTGTACAGATAATATAATTCATTTCCGCTAATTGTTCCAAGCATTTTATTTTTCAAAATAAGTCATATATGTTTTAGTAACTGGATTTGTTTGTGACTGTATTACTTGTCTTTCTCTGATCATCCTTCTCATCTGGTTCCATTAGAACTACACATCTCCTGACCTGATTACAGCCTTGCTCTAAACGTGTACAAAAGAGCTGAACTCTAGAGTCTAAGTAAGATATGGGTATGCAATATGCACTAGTAAAAATGGAATTGGGAAAACTCTCCACTAGGTGAAGCATACTGGAAAGAAAGATATCTGTGATTGTCGAAGGTCAATCAGGGCATCACTGCAGGAGATGCTCAGGGTAATGTTAGCTGTGGCTCTGTTGGTAGTATTCACACATGAGCAATAAGATCCTGCATCATAATCTCTCATTTAAAACAGATAATACACAATATAGCGACAAAGGTAGGGAAAGCCACAATCCAGGAAAAAGGCAAATATCTTGAGCTGAAGCTGATGTACAGCGACATGTTTATTGCCCATCGCTAGTTGCGCTCGAGAAGGTCAGCACCTTCTTAAACAACAGTAGTCTTTGACTAGGTACAATCACAATGCCATCAACTGTGAGATGACTGATCGAGTCATACAGTACAGAAACAGACCCTTTGATCCACTCATCTGCGCCAACCAGATATCCCAATTTGACCTAGTCCCATTTACCAGCATTTGGTCCATTTCCATTTACCTTTCTTATTCATGTACCCATCCAGATGCCTTTTAAATGTTCTATCTTGTACTTTTACTACTGTCATTTAAAGTCTTTTTACTTCAGGTTCCAACTTCATCTTTTCAATACAAACATTCTTTTCTTTGTCTTCTAACTACAATTGTCAAATTTTCAATTTAATTTTTTTCTAACTCCACTGCACTTTCCTGTTTCTCTGGTATACCTAAATGCTTGACTAACTCCTTTACAATTTCAGTTTTCTTCTTGCCCCTCAGGGGAGGCAATGGCCTAGTGGTATTATTGCTGGACTGTTAATCCAGAGACCCAGATAACATTCTGGGGACCCAGGTTTGAATGCCACCACAACAGATGGGGGAAGCTGAATTCAATAAATATATGGAATTAAGAATCTAATGACGACTGGTGAATCCACTGTTGATTGTCGGAAAAACCCATCTGATTCACTAATGTCCTTTAGGGAAGGAAACTGCCATCCTTACCTGGTCTGGCCTACATGTGACTCCAGATACACAGCAACACGGTTGCCTCTCAACCGCCCTCTGGGCAATTAGGGACGGGCAATAAATGCTGCTTAGACAGCGACGCCCTCATCCCGTTAACGATGAAAGGAAAAAAGCTTGTTTGCCATGTCTAAAAGTACATCCTTCCTCTGTTTCTCTAAACTTCCTGGGCAAATTTGGGAAGCATCCTCAAACCCCAGAACATCTTTAGCAATTTTAATAGCCATTGCCTCCACTTTTGATTTAACCAACTACAAGTCACTGAAATTAAACAGATTTTCCACTTCTCACCTAAGTTTTATTTAAAGATCTAAGACACCAATCCCCATGTCTGTTTAAATCTACTGGGACCTTTCGTACACCAAATGTGCTCAAATCTGTCCAAATTTGTTCAGATCCCGTACACGAACCAGCCAGATCCCAGACTTGACCACCCAATCTGTTATAAAGGAGAGTTTAAATGAAATGAACTCCTGACAGTCACTCTACAATCAAGGAGGGGAGGTTAAGTGAAAGAAATCCCTAATATCCACTTTGTAATCAACAAGTAACTATTTACCTAACTCTAACAGTGAACAAATTAACAGAACTACTAACAAACCGAACAATTCCCCCTTAAGACAAACTATTCCTGAATAAAACAAAATTGTAATGGTATGCTGTTCCAATAGGTACGAATCCCACTTACATAAACCAAATGAGTTAAAACAAAATTAAAGCTTAATCTCTCAAAATTACAGCTAGGATAAGTCTTCCAAAATGTTCTTTGCCTTCTCCGCTGTCCTCCGGTCAGAAACACGTTCCTCTGTCAAATTCTTCTGTCAGGAATATTAGCTAAGAGGTACCATAGTAGCTATATTTACATGGTGCTTACTCTGAGATTCTAGAGATTTCTGCGATTTTCTCTTTCTTTAGAGCTGATGGCTGTTGAGAGCAGTTCTCTTAACAGTTGGCAGTTTGCCATCACCTTGATTTTCAAATGCCCTCTATGACCTATTAATTTCATATAGTTAGATTGGTCCAACGTTGTCAAAACCATCAGATTTAAATTTAACTGGGCTTTGGTATCCAGGACCTGATTTAAATTAATTGGCTAAATTCAAAAACCTGTTGTCTTGGTAAAAATGCTGCTTTGCCTGCTAACAGTATAGCCTTTTGATAGAATGTTTCAATTCAAGAACTCTCGGTGCATCTGCTGCTGCCTGCAGACATTATTTTTAATCTTGAAGCCTTAAAAAAATCTTTTAAGGGGACCACGCACTCTTCCCCGCTATCATTTTACAAACAAATTCTAATGTCCTGCCTTTCAAACCACAAGTACTATATCAACTTCGCAACAAAAGCAGTGCTGAAGAGATATTGTACCAGATCTGAAACATTAGCTCGGTTTCTCTCTCCACAGATGCTACCAAACCGGAGTTTCTTCAGAATTCTGTGTTTATATTAAAAGGATAATAGCTGGGCACTTAACAATACACCAGGTAAGCAAGAAGTCAGCATGGTTTGTGAAAGAAGAAAATCATGTTTTACTAATTTATGAGACATCTTTGAAGTTGTACATGCGCTGTAGATAAAGGTGAGCCTGTAGATATGGGTTTCCAGAAGGCATATGATAAGGTGCAACACAAAAGGTTATTGACGAAAATAAAAGTTCTAATACATGTAGCAGCATGTTAGCAAGGACAGCAAAACGGCTGGATGGTTGGTTGGCAAAAAGCATGCATAAACGGGTCTTTGTCTAACTGGTGGGATGTGATAAGAGCGGTCCTGCAGGGGTCTGTGCTGAGCCATCAGCGTTTCACAATTTGCATCAATTATTTTGATGAGGGGAACAAAGGCATGGTAGCTATATTTGCAGATGACACAAAACTGGTAGGGAAGTATGTTGTGAAATTGTTACGGTACATTTGGTCCATTGTGTTCTCACCAGCTCTCCAAATGAGCATTATGACTCAAAGGCAACCAACTGTCCAATTCGTTACCTTACACAATGTTTCTATTCAAATTATCATCTCATAGCCTCTTGAATGATTTGATTGAAACTACTTCCAAACTTCCAGGCAATGCACTCGAACCACCTGCTGTGAGAAAAAGCTTTTGCGTATATCACAGATGAATAT
Source organism: Rhincodon typus (assembly GCF_021869965.1). Lineage (NCBI taxonomy): Eukaryota > Metazoa > Chordata > Chondrichthyes > Orectolobiformes > Rhincodontidae > Rhincodon > Rhincodon typus. The sequence goes on along the minus strand of NC_063356.1, from coordinate 44,222,737 downwards.
AGATCAGTTGAGCGAGTGGGCAAAAATTTGGCAGAGGGCGTATAATGTGGAAAATGTGAAACTGTTCACTTTGATAGGAAGAATGAATGAAAAAGCACAAGAATATTTAAACAGAGGATAATCGCAGAATTCTGAGGTATGGAGGACTCTGGCATACTAGTCTATGAGTCACAAAAGGTCAGTATGCATATGGAGTTTGAAATCAAGAAATCTAATGAACTACTACCCTTTAGTATGAGAGGAACTGAAAGATAAAGATATTATGCTTCAGTTATACGAGGCATTGATGAGACCGCATCTCAAATACTGTGTGCAGTTTTAGTCTCCATATTTAGGAAAGAATGTAAATGAATTGGATGCAATTCAGAGGTTTACAAAGTTGAAGCCTGGAATGAGTGTGTTGTCAAATATATCTTCATAAGTCAAACTCCATTTATTCCACAGGAGATTAGAAGAGCGAGGGCCAATTTAACTGAAGTGCACAAAATCCTGAATGAAGGGTCACCAGACTCAAAACACTTTCTCGGTTTTCTCTCCACAGATGCTGTCAGACTTGTTGAGTGCCTCCAGCAATTTCTGTTTTTGTCTTAAAAAGGGAGTCATGTCAGAATAGGATGGTTGAAGGCTAAGTGACAGTTCACTTGCACATCTGAACCTGCCAGCTGGAAAACTAAATGTCATTTGATTTGCAGCTAACCGAGTAGCTATACTGGCTTTTCTGATGGGTATTTGTCGCCATTTTTCTTCTCCATAAACAATGAAGTTCAGAAAGTTTTAAAGATGCGGTCAGACTCAGGTTATTGGGCAAAATTAAACATCGAGGGATATCTTACCACATTCAACCTGTAGCCCAATACTGGGTAATGTAGCAGCATCAAAATCCCAGAATGCCCTTCCTAATAGCACAGTGGTGTATCTACACGTGGACAATAGCAGTTCAAGAATGCTGTTCATCACCTTTCCAAGGCTGTTATGGTTGGGCAACAAATGCTGGCCTAGTCAGCATTGTCCACGTCCTATGGGGGATTTAAAAAATTACCCTTTAATATATAGAAATTAGAACTTCAACTGGTTTTGGAAGAAGGTTTCTCTGACCTGGCATTTTTGATAGTTCTGGGAACCCAAAAGAACAACTGCTGTCTCTGGTCACTCACCTCAGCCATTGTAAAAATCTTATACATTTCTGGCAAAATTACAGGAGCCACAAGTGGCATCTGTGTGTCTGTCACTTCTCGGGTGAATTCTGCAGAGGAAACAAAGAGGTATCAGGTCGCAAAAACAGACCCAGTTTCTCCTTCCTGAATTATGGCAGCCTGCTTAAAACAATGAGGGTTCTGAAAAGACTTCCCATTAATCATACCTGTGAGCACTCGCATTGCCCCGTGCACTGCATTCACATCACCGCTAATCAGCATCTCCATCAATAGTTGGAAGAGCTCTGGCCATGCCTCAGGCCAATCCCAGTAAGCTATTGCCGATATAGCATAGGCTACACTTGAACGCACTTTACTGATCGACTCTCGCAGACCGTTTGGTAAAAGCTCTCTGATGGCCACCTTTGCCTATAACAGAAGTTCAATAAATGATCAGATGATGGTAATCCTCAGCTAGCCTTTCTCATTCATTCTCAGCCGGTGGGCAACTATAGAAAGGCCATATTTAAAGCCCATCCTCAGTTGGTCCACATTTGAACCACAGTGTCATGGTCATTAATACTTGGTCAGAAAGGAACCACGCAACCAGCAGCTATCACCTTGAGTGGGTGGGATCAGCACTCAAGAGTACTGGTTTGCTTGAGAGTGCCAGACCTCACCACCACACACACACACAGCCACCGCTAGCCCCCACCCCTCCCCAAAAGCTCTGGATCACTGTTCAAAACCATTGCTACTTTAAATTAAAAAGCCTTATCCTCTAACTTGCAAATCATTTGGTTAAGACAGCAAATGTAACTGAGGCAATGAGTTCAGTCTTCCCAATTAAAGCTGAGTAAACCTACAACTCTCTCAGTAAAAGGCAATTAAGTCAAGTGATGGAAAGCAGGAATAGGGTGTTAACTGCAAACAACTTCTCTACTTTCTGTACAATCAAGTTTCTTAGCCCTTGTGCCATTTTAGTAAATCTCCCTGCACTTTTTCTAAGATCTCTTTCATTCCTACAGTGTAACATAATACTGTAACAGGGATTTTAAAAACCTAATACAAATTCTTGGCATTATTTTGTTACTGCAGGTACTCCATGCCTTTATCAAATTATTAAAATCAAAAGCCCCACATTTCTTTTTAAAGCAGTTTCTCAACTTGTTCTGCTGTTCCAAAGATCTGTGTACATACATATCCAAGGTCTCTGTCCTGGCACCCACTTAAAAGTTATATTTAGCTTATATGGCACCCCCTCCTTCATTCCCCTACCAAAAAGTATCACTTTGCTTCTCTACATTCAAATTAATCTGCCATGTGTCTACCCATTTTATCAGCGTACATCCTATAGAAGATTATTTCTCTCCTACATTTGCAATCTTGCTTTATTCGCAAATCTTGAAATTCTCCCTTATACATCCAAGGTGAGGTCATTAACATGTATCAAAAAGAACATGGTACAGATACTAATGCCAGAGAACACGACAGGATATTTCTTTCCACTCCAGAACCAACCATGCACCCCATATTCAATTTTTCTCCATTCACTAATTTTGCATCTATGCTGCCACTTTCTTTCAATTCCAGGGGCTTTAATTTAACTAAAAGTTTATTATATAGTTCTTTAGCAAATGCTTTTTGAAAGTTAATTTCCAAATTTATACGACATCAACTGTATTACTCTCATTCATATGCCTGTTAATGCAATGAAGATCTCAATCAAGTTAGACAACCACAATTTACCCAAAATCAACATTAATCTATGCAGATTTGCAGTTATTTGCTCATTTCTCCACATTGCATTAATTTTGTCACAGACTGTCACTGACATTAGTCTAACTGGTCAGTAATTGCGCAGTTTTTGCTTCACCCATGCTCTTTGGAGGGTTCTTACAGACTGAATGGGCTGAATGGCCCCTCTCCACACTGCAGGGATTGTATAATTACTTAATACAATTCTGGATTTCTAAGTCGGTTGCGAGTTGGCCTCAAGGGACAGGAGGATTCCAGGGTGAGCTGGTAGCCAGCCCTGAACCCATCATTTCTGACTCCAAGCTAGAAAGAAGCCTATACATTGCCTGCTAGACGGAACACCAGCTCACCAAGAATTACTGAATTTACCTCCAGGAATTTATAACTCAAATGAACTGAGTTTTAAAACGCTCTGGATTTACCAGAACTTATTATCTACCTCATTTTGAGTCTTATTTTCTTTTATTTCCTGAACGTATGTGTAAATGAATGCAGAAGTGGAGCAACCCCCCCATGTTCTGAATGTATTGTTAGTAAATTCTATTTTAGATTTCCTCTTAAAGGTTTTTGCTGTGGGTTTATTTCAAAAATTGGAATTCAAGCCAGGTGGGTGAAAATAAAGAGAGATAAGAATAAATCAAATAACTGTCTCTGGCTTGAGAGATAAGCGATCAGTTTAAATTCACCACATTCCCTTTAGTCTGTGACATTAGGCACTAACCTATTCTCATACTCTGATTCACTCTCTTATCCCGTTCTTTAAATTGCCTCTTAATTATTCAATTTTATTCTTTACTGTGTAATGAATATCTCACTGACATAGGCTTCTTTTTATGTCTCATTGCAATGCCAATATTTTAATTTATCCTCCTCTTGGAAATGTGTCACGATTGCACAAAGCTCTCTTTTCTGATGACTTCAACACACTGCAACTCGTTCTAATCCAATCTTTTAGTTTTAACATTTTCTTTGGTCTTTTTTCCATAACCATTAGATCATAAACACTGGAGAGATAAACAATCTTAACATTTGAGGGCAATGCCCTTTGTCACAAACTTTAACTCTCTCTCTCTCCTCCGATACTGCCATTCCTGAGTATCTCCAGCATTTTCTGTTATTATACCAGATTTCCAGCCCCTGCAGTAACTTTATTTCTAATCAGTGTCAATCATTGATCCTCAAAAGCTCTTCTACTGAAACATGTTCTACTTGACACACCTTATTCCTCAGAGTAGTTCTAGCAACTCCTCCTGCCTCACCAGACTGAAAACATACTGATCGAAAAAGTACCACTATCACTATTTAATAGTTCATACAGCTTTATGCAACTTGTCTACAAATTTGCTCTCCTTCAATCTTCGGTTCTAAAACTCATTAGACACCCGAAGTGCGGTAGCGAGAGATAGGTTCTACTGAACAAAACGTTGAATCCATTTGGGTGAAAATTAGGAATAGCAGGGAGAAGAAGTCACTGATAGGTGTGGTCTATAGGCCACCAAATAATGACACCATGGTGGGGTGGGCAATAAACATAGAAATAGCTAATGCATGTAAAAATGGTACAGCAATTATCATGGGGGATTTTAATCTACATATCGATTGGTCAAACCAGGTCGGTCATGGCAGCCTTGAGGAGGGGTTCATAGAATGCATCCGCGATAATTTCCTTGAACAATATGTAATGGAACCTACGAAGGAGCAAGCTATCCTAGATCTAGTCCTGTGTAATGAGACAGGAATAATTAATGATCTCACAGTTAGGGATCCTCTCGGAAGGAGCGATCACAGTATGGTCGAATTTAAAATACAGATGGAGCGTGAGAAAGTTAAATTCAGTACTTATGTCCTGTGCTTAAACAAAGGAGACTATGAAGGAATGAGGAAGGAGTTAGCTAAGGTAGAATGGGAGCAAAAACTTTATGGTGGGTCAATTGAGGAACAGTGGAGGACTTTCAAAACGATTTTTCACAGTGCTCAGCAGATGTATATTCCAGTGATAAGGAAGAACTGTAGGAAAAGAGAGAGCCAGCCATGGATGTCTAAGGAAATAAAGGAAAGTATCAGATTGGAAAAAAAAACACATACAAAAAAGCAAAGAGTAGTGGGAAACTAGTAGACTGGGAAATCTTTAAAGGCCAACAGAAAGCCACAAAAAAAAGTTATAAAGAAAAGTAAGATACATTATGACAGTAAACTAGCTCAGAATATAAAAACAGGCAGCAAAAGTTTCTATAAATATGTAAATGGTAAAAGAGTGGTGAAGGTAAACATTGGTCCTTTAGACGATGAGAAGGCCAATTTAATAACTGGGAATGAGGAAATAGCCGAGGCATTAAACAGTTATTTTGTGTCGGTCTTCACAGCGGAAGACACAAATAACATGCTGAAAACTAATAGCAAGAAGGTTACAGCAGGTGAGGACCTAGAAACTATCATTATCACTAAGGAGGCAGTGCTGGGCAAGCTAATGGGGCTAAAGGTAGACAAGTCTCCTGGCCCTGATGAAATGCATCCCAGGGTACTAAAAGAGGTGATGGGGAAAATCGCAAATGCACTAGTAATTATTTACCAAAATTCACTGGAGTCTGGGGTGGTTCCCGCAGATTGGAAAACAGCCAATGTGACACCACTGTTTAAAAAAGGAAGTAGACAAAAAGCAGGTAACTACAGGCCAGTTAGCTTAACTTTGGTAGTGGGGAAATGCTTGAATCTATCATTAAGGAAGAAATAGCAAGACATCTGGATATAAATTGTCCCATTGGGAACACCCAGCATGGGTTCATGAAGGGTAGGTCATGTTTAATTAATTTGGTGGAATTCTTGGAGGACATTACTTGCATGGTGGACAATGGGGAACCTGTGGATGTGGTGTATCTGGATTTCCAGAAGGCATTTGACAAGGTGCCACACCAAAGGCTGCTACATAAGATAAAGTTGCATGGTATTACAGGTAATGTATTGGCACGGATAGAGGATTGGTTGACCAGTAGAAAGCAAAGAGTAGGGGTAAATGGGTGTTTTTCTGGTTGGCGGTCAGTGGCTAGTGGTGTGCCTCAGAGATCAGTGTTGGGACCGCAATTGTTTACAATTTACATAGATGACTTGGAGTTGGGGACTAAGTGTGGTGTGTCAAAATTTGCAGATGACACTAAGGTGAGTGGTAGAGTAAAGTGTGCAGAAGACACTGCAAGTCTGCAGAGGGATATAGATAGTCTAAGTGAGTGGGCAAAGGTCTGGCAGATGGAGTACAATGTTGATAAGTTGAGGTCATCCATTTTGGTAGGAATAACAGCAAAATGGACTATGTTTTAAATAGTAAAAAATTGCAGCACGCTGCTGTGCAGAGGGACTTGGGTGTCGTTGTGCATGAATCGCTAAAAGTAGGATTGCAGGTGCAGCAGGTACTCAAAAAGGCAAATGGAATTTTGTCTGCCATTGCTAGAGGGATGGAGTTTAAAAACAGGGAGGCTATGCTGCAGCTGTACAGGGTCCTGGTGAGGCCACACCTGGACTACTGCGTGCAGTTTTGGTCTCCTTACTTGAGAAGAGATATACTAGCACTGGAGGGGGTGCAGAGGAGATTCACTTGGTTGATTCCAGAGTTGAGAGGGTTGGATTATGAGGAGAGACTGAGTAGACTGGGATTATACTCATTGGAATTCAGAAGAATGAGGGGAGATCTTATAGAGACATATAAGATTATGAAGGGAATAGATAAGGTGGAGGCAGGGAGGTTGTTTCCACTAGCAGGTGAAACTAGGACTAGAGGGCATCGCCTCAAAATAAAGGGAAGCAGATGTACGACTGAGGTCAGGAGGAACTTCTTCACCCAAAGGGTTCCGAATCTGTGGAATTCCCTGCCCAGTGAAACAGTTGAAGCTACCTCGCTGAATGTTTTTAAGGCAAGGCTACATAGATTTTTGAACAGTAAAGGAATTAAGGGCTATGATGAGTCGGCAGGTAAGTGGAGTTGTGTCTCAAAAAGATCAGCCATGATCTTATTAAATGACGGGACAGGCTCGAGGGGCCAGATGGCCTACTCCTGCTCCTTGTTCTTATGTTCTTATGAAGTGTAGTTTCATAATAGCTCCTCTATTGTTCCATGTGAAGCAAGTGAATTCACTTTTTCATCCATCAACTCTGTCCTTTCATTTCCCCCCCACTGTTAGGTTTCTTTGATCAAAACTGCTAACCCCTCACCTTTTTCTCCCTTCCTTACTTTTTCCTGAATATTCCTGAATGCAGGTTATTAAGTTCCCAATCTTCCCTTACTTCAGAATTCTTCAGCATAGGAGATGGACATTCAGTGCTTTGTGTATGCAGCAGCTCCTTGAATGGACAATTACCTACTGCCTTTACTCCACCTTCTACCCATAACCGTGGACACCCTTCCTTTTCAAATAACAGTCTCACTTCCTTCTGAATCCTTCAGCTGAATCTGCCTTCACCATACACTCGGACACTGCATTCCACATGTTAACCACTCACTGCATGAAAACATATTTCCTCTGACCACTTTTGCTTCTTTTACCAACTGCTTCAAATGTGTGCCCTCTCACTCTCCAACCCTATACAAATGAGAACAGTTTCTCCCTGTTTAAACTTTCACCAGATGTGCTATATCATTGTCTCACATGACTCATATCTATAGATGAATAACATTACATATAACCATAAGATGCAGGAGCAGAATTAGACCATTTGACCCATAAGTCTGCTCTGCCATTTGGCTGATAAGTTTCGCAACCCCATTCTCTTGCATTCTCCCTGCAACCCTTGATTGCCTTACTAATTAAGAACCCGTTTTAAATGCACTCAATGACTTGGCTGCCACAGACCTCTGCAGCATTGAGTTCCACAAATTCACTATCCTTCTGCTCTAGAAATTTCTTACCTCAGTTCTAAAGGGCTGTCCCTTCACTCTGAGGCCATGCCCTCGGATCATAATCTCTCCTAGTGGAAACATCTTCTCCACATCCACTCTTTCAAGGCCCCTCAGTATTCAGGCCCCCCATAATCCTTCTAAACTCTAACAAGTACACACCCAGAGTCTTCAACCATTCCTCACATGTCAAGACCTTCTCTGGATTCCCTCCAATGCTAGCACATCCTCTGTTAGATACAGGGCCCCCAAAACTGCTCACAATATTCAAAATGCAGTCTGGCCAAAGCCTCATACAGCATCAGCAGTACATTGTTGCTCTTGTATGCTAACCCTCTTGAATGAATGCTAACACTACATTTGCCTTCCAATGTGCCAACTGAATTTGCATGTTAGCCTTAACAGAATTCTGAACTAGGACTCCCAAATCCCTTCGTGCTCCAGATTTCCAAATTCTTTCTCAGTTTAGAAAATAGTCTTCTCCTCTATTCTTCCTACCAAAGTGTATAACCTCTCACTTTTCCACATTGTATTCCATCTGAAATTTCTCTGCCCATTCTCCTAGCCTGTCCAAGTCGTTCTGCAGCCTCCCCACTTCCACAACATTACCTCTGCCTCCACCTAACATTGTGTCATCTGCAAACTTACCAAAAATGCTCTTGGTTCCTTTATCCAGATCATTAATGTGTAATGTGAATAGTTGTGGTCCCAACATTTACCTCTGCGGAACTCCACTAGTCACCAGCGGCCAGCCTGAAAAACGGCGCCTTTATCTCCACACTCTGCCTTCTACCAGTCAACAATCTTCTATCCATGCCAGAACCTTGCCCCTAACAGCATGGGGTCTTAACTAATTTAGCAGCCTAATTTAGTGTGGGACATTGTCAGAGGCTTTTTGGAAATTCAAGCAGAACACGTCCAATGACTCTTCTTTGTCTACCTTGCTCATTACCTCCTCAAAGAATTCTAACAGATTTGTCAGACATGACCTTCCCTTGACCAAGCCGTGCTAACTCTGCCTATTTTACCTTCCACTTCCAAGTACCCCACAATCACATTCTTAACAACAGACATTAAAACGTTCCCAAAGACCAATGTCAGGCCAACTGGCCTGTAGTTTCTTGTCTACTGCCTCCTTCCTTTCTTAAATGGGGTGTTATGTTAGCTATTTTCCAGACCTCTGGCACCCCTCCTGACTCCAATGTTTCCTGAAAAATCATCACCAATGCCTCTACAATCTCCTCAGCTTTCTTCTTCAGAATTTTGGGCTGTAGTCTATCCAGTCCAAGCAATGTCGACATTCAGACCTTTCAGCTTCCCCATCACCATCTTGGTGATGGCACTACACTGCGCCCTGATTCTCAAAGCTTTGGTACGCTGCTGGTGTCTTCCACTGTGAAAACTGATACAAAGTACCTATTCAGTTCCTCCACCACTTCTTGGTTCCCTATTACTCCTTCTCCAGCCTCACGTTCTAGAAGTACAATGTCCATTCTTGCCTTTGCAAGAAGTTTTATGATATCTAAAAGGTAAGACAATTTACTTTTACATTACTAGATACATTTCCTCTTCTCCCCACTTATTGCTTTTTAAGTTATCTTTTTCTAACCAGTTTAGAAACTGGTTTTAAAGGCTTCCCATTCATCTTCACGGCAGTGGCTTGGGCCACACAAATTCTCAGGCGACACGGTGGCTCAGTAGTAAGCATTGCTGCCTCTCAGCGCCAGCCTTGGATGACTGTCTGTATGGAGTCTGCACGTTCTCCTCATGTCTGCATGGGTTTCCTCAGTCCAAAGATGTGCAGGTTAAGTGGACTGACCGTGCTAAATTGTCCAGTAGTGTCCAGGGATATCCAGGCTAGGTTGATCAGCATGGTAAATGCAGGGTTACAGGGACGTAGTAGGAGCCTGGGTGGAATGCTCTTTAGAAGGTCACTGCAGGACTTGATGAGCCAAATGACTTCTTTCTGCACTGTGGGGGTTCTACGATGCACCACATTGTACGCTTTTTGTTTTGGTTTTATGCTGTCCCTGACGTCCCCGTCAGTCGTGGTTGCCTCATTCCCCCCTTTGTATGCTACTTCTTCCTTGGGATGAATTTCTGATGCATCCCCAATTGCCTACAGAATATCCTGCCATTGCTGCTCCACTGTTTTCCTGCTCGGCTCCATTTCCAAATAAACTCTGGCAAGCTTCTCCCTCATGCCTTTGTAGTACCTTTACTCAATTGTAATACACTTACATCTGATTCCAGCTTCTCCCTCTCAAACTGCAGGGTGAAGCTAATCAAGACTGCCTCATTATACATCACAAATCCAGAATTACTTGTTCCCTAGTGAGGTCTATCATAAACTGCTCCAAAAACCATCTTGTAGACAGGTCCTTTTCTTGGGATCTGCTACCAACTAGATTTCCCAGACCACCTCCATTCTGAGTCCCCATTATTATTCTATCTCCTGATTTATTTTCTGCCCCACATCCTGACTACCTAGGAGGCCTACACACAATTCCTATCATTGACTTTTTTCCTTTGGCGTTCTTCAATTCTAGCCACACAGTTTCTATGCCTTCTGACTCTGCATCAATTCTAACTATCAACGTAATTTCATTTCTTACTAACAAGGCAGCCCTGCTCCCTTTGCCCAACTGCTTGCTTTTTTGATAAGATGTGTATCCTATATAGTATGTGGCAAAGCTTGCATTTATGAGCTATCCTTTTAAGTTAAAATACAACAAACAGGCACACTGGAATGGGGGTATAACTGGAAAGTCTGGTAGAGGATGCCTTTTTGGGGCCTATGAAAATCAGGTTTAGAAGACCAGTCTGAGCAAAAGAATTGAATCTCCACCTGGTATGTGGGACTGAATAGTTGAGATCAACATTACATACAGAATGGGGGAAATGCTTGTACTTTCATAACACTTACCTTTGTTTCTCAAAGTGAAATGCTTAATTTTATACTGAAATACCATTTTTTGCTAATACATTCTAAAAGTTATTGGTTTTGGGTTGATCTGTTACAGTAAATGTTTTAACAAGTGAAATCTCATCTCTCAACTCTTTTTGTTAGCACTGTTTGGGGATTCCATTCTTTTCAGGTTATGGACTTCCATCAGAATCATAACTCTATGTAGACATACACATGCACTAAACTCATCTTGTGTTGGTTTGAAGTCACTACAGCTGATTACTCACACTGAGATATTCAATTATTTTTTAATCCAGTGCTACTTGGCTGCCTCAGCCTTTTATGCACCTTGGTCTTATGTTTCATACCGGTGCCAGCCAATCATCACCAAAACTAATTGATTTCTATGATACTCATTCTCGTGCCATTCTTACCCTCTCAGTAGTCTCTGGTGGATGGAATTTCTCAGATTGATTACACCAATGATTCTCCACGTACTGCTTGAGTATTACAGATGCCAGCTGTGGACAAAAAGTGTTTAGTTAAAATTTTTTACCATATACATTTCCTTGATAACATAATATCATCCAGACTAATACTTATATTTGGTTATGAGCTCAATAATCTATTAGCCGCTGTGCAGTATCCCAAAAGTAGGCCCATGCTTATGATCATAAAGATTACTTTTACTGTCCAATGCAGAATGGCATTTTCATAGCAAATTTCAGGATCATGATAATTAACAGTGCGCCTAATCACATGTCTTCATGTTATTGTTTTCCAAGATGTGGAAGAAAAACCTGATCGACACCTCTTTGACAGCAAGTTAAACTATTTTATTTCACATCTAACACACAAACAGTTTGCTCTGAATTTCATTTCATGTCACTTATCACACAAAACTAAAAATAACTTGGCAACCTGAAAAACCTCAAAATAGTTAGGTCTAACTTAGGAGGAGTAAGAGAGGGAGAGATGCTTCTGGTTTACTTTGCCTTTCTGCCCAACTCAACAGGACATTACTGGAATTTTCACACTGACATGACAGAAAACACATTTTTGACTGAAGGATGCCCATTTCTAGTTGCTTAATTGAGTACAATTTCCCATATAGGGGCACCACATTGGCTCAGTGGTTAGCACTTTGCCTCACAGCATCAGGGACCTGGGTACGATTCCAGCCTTGGGCGACTGTCTGTGTGGAGTTTGCACGTTATCCCCGTAAGTTAGGTGGACTGGCCTTGCCAAATTGCCCTATAGTGTTCAGGGATGAACGGGTTAGGTGGATTAACTATGGAAAATGCAGGTTTATGGGGATGTGATTGGGGGTAGGGGGTGCTGAGTCTGGATGGAATGCTCACCTGATTGCACACCTGATGGGCTAAATGGCCTCTTTCTGCACTGTAGGGATTCTACGACATTGCTTGTGAGAGTTGGATCCAATCCTCACATTGGAACTTCAGCTCCATACAGTGAAACATGGACATTAAAGACACTTAAACCATTTCTTCCCAGGTTTCATGTTTAAAACCATTGTTGCATGAATAGAGGTGTCTTTGGTCAGAATTAACAGCAGCAAAGAAATCTTTAACCCTGGGGAAGATCTATGAAAGATTTTGACCCTGGAAAAGAGCTGTTTGTCTGTCGCTATGGATCCTAGATAAAGAACTCTCCATTCCACTAAAGCAATTTTATTCACAAAATCCTCTGTCACTTGGCACTAGTTTGTTTGCCACATGTTTTAAGTTGACTGGCGCCAAAGCTTCCTCCAGAGCACTTTCCCACCTGCAAACTCTACCACCCAGAAGGACAAAGCCAGCAAATGCCTGCCCTCTTCTGATTTGTAAATATAATCACTGTTCCTTCATTGCCGCCAGGTCAAAATCCTGGAACTCCTTCCCGAACAGCATTTTCAGTAGACCCACACCACATGGTTAACAACGCTTTAAGGCAGCTCCTCACCACCAGCTCAAGGTCAAACATTACCTATCAAGGGAAAGGTAATAAATACTGGACTAACTAACACCACCCACATCCTGTGAGAGCACGGTTTTGAAATGTTTAAAAAAAGCTTGGTGCTGCAAAGGCTGTTATTTGTTTTAAGCTTATCCATGATTTCAGAGTGCATCTTATATATTCCAAAACAAATCTCATCTGGAGAGGGAGTCTCCATAATTGCGTGCAAGATTTTTGAATGTCCACTTTGGGAGTGTTGGTTTATACAGGTTTTATTGCAACAATGTTAAAATACAGTCATCAAAAACTTCAAACTTGAAGCTCAAATTCCCTTGTCCTGCTCCATACCAATGTTATAGTGACATTTTGCACCTACCTGCCGAATAGCTAGAATACCTTGTGGATCCACTGTCAGCTCAGCCAGGTGAACACCGAACTCTGAAACAGATTATATCAACACAGCCCATTGAGAAATACAAAGACTAAAGGAGAAGACAGTTTATTCAATCCATGGCTAATTAGCAATTAAGGATAATATCAGGTTAAAGGAAATTTACACCTTTGTCAAGTTTAGTCATTCTAAATTCTGAAGGAGGGTTATTAGACCTGAAACGTCAACTCTGCTTTGTCTCCACAGATGCTGCCAGACCTTCTGAGTTGCTCCAGAAATTTCTATTTTTGTTTTAGCAGGTCTAAACATCGGTTAAATTCTAGATACCATCAGACAACAAAAAACAAAATAGATTGTGACTGGAATATGAAAGGAAATTAGTCAAAGATTATAGAATTGTACAGGGTAGAATAGTGAAAGTAAATGTAGGTCCCTAGGAGCCTATGATAGGATAAATTATAATGGAAAATAAGAATTTTACAAAGATTTTATTGACTGTGTGCATGTCCTCACAATTGAGAGAACAAAACTAATACCAAAATTAGTCGGAAACCAAGCATCTCATGCAAGTGAGAAACATAATTATGAGTTATGTAAAAATGTGGTGGTCAACAAATCTCCTGATTCTGAAAGCCTACATTCTAGCACTGCAAAAAGATGGATAAAGAGACAGCAACAGTGATCTCCCAACAAGAGATCCCACAATTGCAGTAGATTGGAAGCTAGAATATATAATACTGTTACTTAAGAATGAAGGAAGTGAATAAAGGGGAACTACAGAGTAATTTGCTGCATTTTAGTCATCAGAATTCACTATTAAAGCAGTGTTAATGAGCACCTTAAAATCTTCCCCAGACCCCGTGCATCCACCCCATTCCCGCTCACCCCCAATTCATCAGGACTGTCTCCCTTGCAGCCCACCTGAATACCTCACCGCCCTTTTGAGACTCATCTCTCTACTGGCTCTCCCTCCATCCCCAGTAAGGCATTCATCTTCCCACCCTAGCCCTCTCATACATAGCACCCATCTCCTTTCGGATGCTCACATCCCCAGACACTTTGCAGCCTCACTCTCTTGCCTAATTTGCTTTCTCCAGCACTCACTCCCTGATCTCAGCACAGCCTCTGTACTCTTGACTCTCTGTCTTCACAATTCCCACACTGTCAACATTTATTAACTTTGCTCGCTGCTCCTCCAACTACAGGTTGTTTCTCTCCCATTTTTGTTGCTGACAGCTTCAGCAGTGGACCCATGATTGGAGGAGCAGTTCCTCATCTATTACTTCCTGCCAACTGACAGGAGTGACTACTCTTGGTGATCACCTCTTTGAGGGGGGTTCCCAAGGCAACTTCAGGATTTTCAGGAGAGATTTTCCTAACACACCCACATATTAACATCACGCAGATAAATTTGTTGCATGGCAGTATTGACCCAATAGGAAAGATCAAGTGGAATAGCCCTATATTCAGTCAAGTTGAGAAGAGTAAGAGATGATTTCACTGAAACATGAAAGATTCCAACAAGGCTTTAAAGGGTAGATGTTAAGAAAAATGACAGAAGAGAGCTGAGCTATAGTATCAGCCATACCTTACTGAATTAAATGCGAAAGAACTGCAAATGCTGTAAATCAGAAACAAAAACAGAAATTGCTGGAAATGCTCATCAGGTCTGGCAGCATCTGTGGAGAGAAATCAGAACTCTGAGGAAAGATCACTCGACCCGAAACGTTAACTGATTTCTCTCCATACATGCTGCCAGACCTGCTGAGCTTTTCCAGCAATTTCTGTTTTTATACCTTACCCAATGGCTGAACAGACTTGAAGGGCTATATGGCTTTCTAATTCTCCAATCTTATCAGTGAGAAAACACCTGTGTGGAAGCATTTAGATCAGAACAAAGTTGCTATGTTCTTACTAAGTGTTCAACTGAGTATTTCTTGTTTACTCGGAATTAAGAATCCTTCAACAGCATAAAATACTCAACTGTCAGTGGATAACAGTGAGGTGCAGAATGGACAGGTACGAGTCGGTCACTGTACAACACTGGAGACAATTATACAGAGCACAGCATGTTACAGGAGGAGTAATTTAGAAGCCATGACTAATTCTTCAGAGATACGAGTTAAAATTTCTCCACAATAACCGGGTGCTTGGAATTTGAGTTCACAATTAAATAAATCAGGAATAAAAAGTTGATCATAGTAATGGTGGCCATCAATCCACTAGATCCTCTTTAGAAACCCAGCTGGCTCATGAAAGTGAGATAACAAGGTGCAGAGCTGGATGAACACAGCAGGCCAAGCAGCATCAGAGGAGCAGGAAGGCTGACGTTTCGGGCCCGAAATGTGTGTTCATCCAGCTCTGCACCTTGTTATCTCAGATTCTCCAGCATCTGCAGTTCCTACTATCTCTGGCTCATGAAAGTTCTTTACAGAAGGAAATCTGCAGTCCTTAACTAATCTGGCCTAAACATGACTACATAGTAACAGCAACATGACTGACTCTCAACTATTCCCTGAAATAGCCAAGCAAATCACTCAGTTGTACCAAACCATGGGAAAGACAAGGCAAATAAAAACAGCATCAGCCTAGTCCCCGGAAATGACAAAGGCATACCCAGCACATTTAATCCTACACCATGAGAAACATTTAAAACTCTGTTTCCATATCCTCTCAAGAAGCCCAATTCACCAGTCACTCTTGTGCACCTCTATACTGGCCAACATTGTTAACAGTCTGGCAGTTTCTCAAAATTAAAATTCTCAATTCACGATTAATTAATGAGTACAATTTAAAACCTTAAATTGAATAAATAAATTTTAAAAAGCCATGATCCAACACGGGGCTTGAGACTACAACTGAGTTGGTCTATGCAGGCACTTGCTCCACAAACACGATCTAACTGGAGGAACAGTTTCATAGCCCACTGCCCAACATTTGGACAAGATAGTTGAGCACAGTTCTTTGGTATATTTGGTTTGTTGCTTTGTGAAATGTTATTGCTGCTACCTTTTTCACTGACATTTTTTCCGCTTACGCTGTTATTGATTTACTATCTTCGTCATCATTTACAGACTTTAAATTAAGGTTATAAAACTTCACTTATACGCCTGAAGATTAAGAAGGGTCAGGAATAGTTGCTAAAGCACCATGTGGGCTAAGCGCATGTGTGCAATTGCTTTTGACACCTCTTTGGTCAGTGGTCAGCCTCTCCTCCAATTCACCCCACCCCATCACCCCTCGTCACCCTCCCCCTCTCCAGCCACTTCCCCTGCCCAATCCCCCACCTCCCTCTCCCGCCTCAACCTCCTCCCCCCCGCTACCTCCCCAACCCACGGACCTTCCCCAGTCACTTCCCCACTACTGCCCGGTCTCCCCTCCCCCTCACTCACCCTCTGTCACCTCCAGGACTTTGATCTGTTCCTCGCCGGCGGCCCGTACCTCCTGCACGGGGGACAGAATGGAACTGAGCGCCTCGAAGAGCGCCTCTTTGAGTCCCTGTTGCACGGCCCCGGTGCCGGGGTTTCCGTGAGCCGCTCCGCCGCGGAGCCCCGCTCCCGCTGCCGCCGCCGCCATTTTCCCGCCGACCGGAAGCGACTAACACGCGTGCGCAAATGCGGCTCCGGAATGCCCCCCCTCTCTCGCTTGAAGCGCATGCGCTGGCGAGGAATCCGTGGGAGTCAGCTCTAAATAAATTGTGAAGTAGTGAGGGGAAAGGATGCAGCCGGCGGCAAACAGTGTGCTTTATATACTACAGGCAAAGGGAAAACTTCAAATATAAATACATTATAACAAGACAGCTTACAAGTTCGCTGACAATACCATCGTAGTGGGACAGATATCTAACAACGTCGAGCCAAAATACAGAATGGAGATAGAGGGCTTGGGGATACGGTGTAATGAAAACAATCTGTCTCTCAACGTCGGCAAAACTAAAGAACTGATCATCGACTTCAGAAAGAAAGGAGGAGAATACGCCCCCATCTACATCAAAGGAACTGAGGCTGAGTGTGTGAAGAGCATCAAATTCCTCGGAGTGATGATAATCAATGAACTGTCCTTCACTTCCCATGTAAATGTGACAGTCAAGAAGGCACAACAACTCCTCTTCCTCAGGCGGCTCGGGAAACTTGGCATGTCCATAAGGTCCCCCATCAACTTCTACAGATGCACCATTGAAAGCACACTGTCCAGGTGCATAACGGCCTGGTGTGACAACTATTCTGCTCAGGACAGTAAGAAACTACAAAAGGTGGTGTGCACAGGCCAGACCATCACAGAAGCCAACCTCCCATCCATGGACTCTATTTACATGGCTCGCTGCCACAGAAAGGCCCATTACACCCTTGCAATGATCTCCTACAACCCGTCGGGCAGAAGTTACAGAAGTCTGAACACACACGCTAGCAGGCTCAGGAACAGCTTCTTTCCGGCCGTTATCAGACTGTTGAATAGACTCTAGGCTCAAATAATGTGACCTGCAATGTAACACGTATGCCTCTAAGTCATTTTGATCTGTACATCCTTTGCTTGCTGTCATCTGTCTGTACCGCTCATAAACAAAGCTTTTCACTGTATTTCAGTACACATGACAATAAAAAAAATCAATCAATAGAGTTAAAGGATAGGTTTGGAAAGAGGGCTTGGGCTTTAAGAACCCCTCCCACCAAGTGGACAGCACCTTGGAGTTCTGACTGAATCATAACAACTGTCCTCTCCTCTTATATCTCAAAAAATGGGGTCACGGTATGAAAACATTGGGAAGCTATGGGTTCAGGTGTGAGTCCCAAATAAATATTCTTTATACGAATGTGCAGAGTCTAAGAAACAAACTGAAAAAAATTCCGTGTGACATTCAATTTGGAAGCCCTTACGTTGTCACCATTTGTGATGCTACAACAGGTCAGAGTGGGAGTGCTAGTGTCCCTCCCCCTGGACTGGGAGACCCAGGTTCAAGTCCCACTTGCTCCGGAGGTCATAGAGTCACACAACACGGAAACAGACCCTTCAGTCCAACCAGTCCATGCCAAACGTAATCCCAAACTAAACTAGTCTCACCTGCTGCTCCTGGCCCATATCCCTCCAAACCATTCCTGTTCATGTACTTATACAAATGTCTTCTAAACTTTGTAATTGTACCCACATCCACCGCTTGCTCATGTGTAATAATATCTCTTAACAGGTTGATTTGAAAAATAGGTCAAAATTTTAAAAATGTATACAGGAGAGAATGGGAACACAAAAACGCTGAGGGGGTCACAAGTAATCTGGGTGAAAATTGTGGCTGACGTGGGCATTAAGAACAACGTGGTCCAGAACTCAGAATTTGTGAAGCTAGATAGTAAATTAGCACGCAGGACCTCAAAAGTGATAATCTCTAGATTGCTTCCAGTACCACATCAAAGTATGCACAGAAGTACGAAGGTACAATAGAAGAATATAGGTTTAGAATCCTGGGGGAAAAAACACAGAAAAACTCAGCATCAGTAGAGAGAAAGCAGAGTTAACGTTTCAGGTCTAGTGACCCTTCATCAGAATGTTAACTCTGCTAACTCTCCACAGATGCTGCCAGACCTGCTAATTTTCTCCAGCAGAGATAGTAGGAACTGCAGATGCTGGAGAATCTGAGATAACAAGGTGTAGAGCTGGA
>NC_063356.1:44171639-44203659 GCF_021869965.1 Rhincodon typus | reverse complement strand
TAAGGCATTAGATGTTGTCTACATGGACTTTACTAGAGCATTTGACAAGGTCCTTCATGGTAGGCTAGTCTAGAAGATGGGATCAATGATGAGTTAGATACAAGATTGACTTGATCATAGAAGACAAAGTGCAGTGTTGGAGGGGTGTGTTTCTGACTGGAGGATTTTAATGAAAATGTAAGTGGTCTGATGAATAAGTTTACAGACAATTGGAGTTGTGGATAGTGAGGAACGTTTGTAAAAGGATACATTAGGATATAAATCAGTTGGAAAATTGAGTGCAGAAATGGCAAATGGAGTTTAATCCAGACAAGTGTGAGGTTTGGGAAGATCAGTGCTGTGTCCATTGTTGTTTGTCATTTATATAAACAATTTGTGTGAGAATATAGGAGGCAGTAAATTTGTAGATGACACCAAAATTGGTGGTATTGTGAACAGTGAAGAAGGATTTCTAAGAGTACAATGGGATCTTGATCAACTGGGCCAGTGGCCGAGGAATGGAAAATGGAATTTAATACAGATAAATGCGAGGTGTTACAATTTGGTAAGACAAACGAGGGCAGGACAGGACTTGGTAATGAGTAGTTAATGGAAGGGCCCTGGGGAGTGCTGTCAAACAGAGAGACCTAGGGGTGCAGGTACGTTGTTCCTTCAAAGTGGCATCACAGGTAGGCAGGATTGTAAGGGAGACATTTGGCATGCTTACCTTCATCAGACTGTCCTGTGAAGGGTCCCAACCCGAAATGACTTTCCTGCTCCTCTGATGCTGCCTGACCTGCTGTATTCCTCCAGCTCTACACGGTATTGACCCATATTTATCAGCTGCCAAGTGTAGTCCTCCAGGCTTTCAAACATTTTGCAAAGTATAATATACAGTCCCTACAAACAATTGCCAGACTCGCACATCCACAACTGTAGAGACATTTCTAGTATTTACTTGGATTGTCCAAATTATATTTTTAATTTACAGTGTATCTAAAAATGTTAAGTATGGCGTTCTTGATCCATTTAAGAGCAGATATCAACCAGGTTATTGTTCATTTGAAGTATTCATTCAAACTTAGAGGGGAATGTGCTGTCCAAGTTGTACCTGGCTTCGACACAATGTGGCAGCTCAAGAAAATGGAGTCTAAAGGGTATGAGAAGAGGGAAATTGGTTAGTTGGAAAATGAATTATTGCCAAAGTCAGCAAAATAAAATTAAATGTTCTGGCTTTAAAAGAAAATAATGATCCAAACATTTCAAAGAACAGGACCAGGTTGAAGCCTCAAGATTAGAAGATCAGCAACATTAGAAGGGAACGGCTGCAACATTTGCCATTAATGTCTTCTCTGTCAACAGTGCAGAAAGAGTTGAGCCGTTAGAATAGTGCCAGCTGGAAGAGCTATCCATCTTATTCCCACTTTCTGGCTGTTTCTCCATTTCCCTGTAGTTTACAGCATTTCAAGTTTAAAGTTTTGGCAAAGATGTATAACTTGGGTTGTGGGGGAGGTTGTTGACTTGCACGATGAGCTGGCTTGTTTTAGATCAGACATTTCGTCACCATGCTAGGTGACATCATCAGTGGAGCCTCTGATGAAGCGATGTTGTTCTACTCCGCTTGGAATTTATACTGTCTGGTCCATTATGGTAAGTTGTGTCATTTCCGGTTTTGATCTGTATGGGTTTATATATGGGGTCCAATTCGATATGTTTGTTGATTACATTATGGTTGGAGGACCATGCCTCTAGAAATTCCCGTGCGTGTCCATGTTTGGCTTGGGCTGCTATAGTTACGTTGTACCAGTTAAACTGATGGCCTTCATTGTCTGAATGTACCAAACTCTCCTTAATATTACAACCCTTACTGTCATCCCCACCTCCTTGACCTGACACAACCTGTCCATCTTCTCTCCCACCTATCCGCCCCACCCATCCCACTAACCAATCCCCACCGCCCCCTACCTGCACGCACCTGTCACCATCCTACCTACCTTTCCCAGCCCCACCCCACCTCTATTTATTTCTGAGCTCCCTTCCCCCTCCCCATGTCTGCAGAAGGGCCCCGACCCAAAATGTCAACTTTCCTGCTCCTCTGATGCTGCAGGCCTGCTGTGTTCCTCCAGCTCCATACTGTAGTTGCAGTTCTTGCTATCTCTCAGCCTATCTGGATCTTTCTTCCCAACTAAAATTCTCAAGTCCTGATAACATCACTATAAATCTCCTCTGTGTCTTTTCTGGTGCAAACACATCTTCCTGTAATGCAGTGAACAGAACTGTACACAGTTCTCTAGCTGGACTTTATACAAGTGTATTATACAGGTTCTAGCAAAAAAGAAAGTATTCCACATGGCTTACCTACCCTGATAAATGATCTGATAGCATGAGGATACAGCACATGATACAGCACATGGACTGTAGTGGTTCAAGAAGGCAGTTCACCACTACCTTCTCAAGGGCAACTAGGGGATGAGCAATGAATGCTGGACTAGCCAGCAACACCCATGAGTGCATATGAAGATGGGCTAAACAATCTCATAATCGGTGGATCAGATTTAAACTCTGCAGTCCCACCAAATCCATTTGTGAATGGTGGTGGGCAAATCACTGGAGGAGGTAGCTCCATAAATATTCCCATCCTTAATGATGGGAATCCTGGCACAGGTAAAAGACAAGACTGGTCATTTACAACCAGAAGTGCTGAGTGGATGATCCATCTCCATCTCCTCCTGAGGTCTCCAGAATCACAGATGCCAGTCTTCAGCTATTTAATTCATGCCACATGCAATCAACAAAATGGCTGAAGGCATTGAATATAGAAAAGAATATGGACCCTGACAACACTCCAGCAATAGTACTGAAGATGTGTGCTCCAGAACCAGCTGCACCCCTAGCCAAACTGTTCCAATACAGCTGATATCCTGTCACCAAGTCACCCTTAATTTACACATGCATAGTACCTGATACTGGGCTGGCTTCCTCAGAGCCAGCTGTCAGTGTGAGCAGAACCTGTGACACTCCTACTTATTTATTTTTATTCCCCCCCTCCCCAACAAATGACCACTGCACAGCCTTATATTTCCCCACATCACCTGTGGCTGTGTATGTATGTGTAGTGACTCAGTAAAATGACGCCATTGCGCAAAATTTACAAAATTAGGAGGTATCGTTTATAGCGAGAAAGGTTATCAAAAATTGCAGTGTGATCTTGATCAAATGGGGAAACAAGCTGAGGACTCGCAAATGCAATTCAATACAGATAAAAGTGAGGTTTAAAGTATTGGCAAAGATCTGTAGCTTGGCTTGTAGATGAGGTTGTCGACTTGCTCACTGAGCTGGCTTGTTTTTGTTCAGACGTTTTGTCACCTTGGTGACATCATCAGTTGAGCCTCCGATGAAGCGATGTTATTCTACTCCGCTTGGAATTTATACTGTCCAGTCCATTGTGGTGAGTACTGTCACTTCTGGCTTTGATCTGTTTTGCGTTTATATATGGGGTCCAATTCTATATGTTTGTTGATTGAAGTATGGGTGAAGAACCATGCCTTTAGGAATTCCCGTGCATGTCTATGTTTGGTTTGGTCTATTATGGTTACTTTGTCCCAGTTAAACTGATGGCCTTCGTTGCCTGAATATTAAGGAGAATTCATCGTGCCGTTTTGCTGCTAGCTGATGTTCGTGTATTCTGATGGCTAGTTTCCTTCCTGTCTGTCTGATGTAATGTTGCATGGTATTTTGTAAACCACATTTGTTCTGCATGTTGTGAGAATGAGGTCCTTAATCCTTGTAAGTTTTTGTCATAGAGTGGCTATGGGCTTCTAAGGTTTTGGAGTAGATTTGTAGCTCAGGTTGTGGGTATTGAGGTTGGTTGGCTCGCCGAGCTGGTTTGTTGTTCCGCAGATGTTTCGTTACCATGCTTGGTAACATCCTCAGTGCAGCCTCTGATGAAGCGTCGGTGTGTTTTCCCGCCTGGCTTTTAAACTCTGGGGTCCATTGCGATGGATTGCCTCACTTCCGGGTTTCCTCTATGGTGAAATGTATATGGGGTCGAGTTCAATGTGGGCTTGTGATCAATGTGATTCCTAGTGGTCTTAGGAGTCTTGTTATCAGTTCCAATATGTTCCTGATGTAGGGCAGTGTGGTCAGTGTGTTAGGTCGTACTGTGTTCTCCTGTTGTTGTCTGTTATGTAGGCATCTGTGGATGAAGTTGCGGGGATATCCAAGGCGAGGATCTTGTATAAGTGTTCTTCTTCTTCCTGGCATAGTTCTGGAATGTTGCAGTGTGTCCTGGCCTGTTTAAATAGTGTCCTAATGCAGCTTTATTTGTGGACATTGGGGTGGTTGCTGTGGAAGTTGAAGATTTCATCTGTATGGGTTCCTTTCTGTATACTGAGGTTTGGAACTCCCCGTTTGTCAGTCGTTCTACCTTAACATCCAGAAATGGAAGTTGATTGTTGGTTTCTCCTTCCCTTGATAAACTTAATCCCTGCGAATATGCTGTTGATGAGGTGGTGGGTCTCTTCTAGTTTGTTGTGTTTCATCATGACAAATGTGTTGTCTACGTACCGGATTCACAGTTTAGGTTGAATGTGGGGGAGGGTGGTGTGTTCTAGTCTTTGCATGACTGCTTCTGCGATGAGTCCTGAGATGGGTGACCCTATTGGTGTACCGTTGATCTGTTTGTATACTTGACCATTAAAGACAAAGTGTGTGGTGAGGCAGAGGTCTAGTAATTTAAGTATGTTGTCCTTGCTGATGGAGTTGCTGGTCTGCATTACTGTTTCCTCTAGTAATGTGGCCACTGTTTCTTTGGCTAGTGGGATGTCAATTGATGTGAATAAAGCTGTGACGTCAAAGGATACCATAATCTCATTGTCGCTGATTTTTATGTTCTTGAGGGTATCGGGGAAATCTTAGGTTGAGTGGATAGAATGAGGTAATCCGTCTACTAGGTGTTTCAATCTCTGTTGTAGGTCCTTGGCCAATTTGTGTGACAGTGTGCCTGGTAGGGAGACAATGGGTCTAAGAGGGATGTCTGGCTTATGTACTTTAGGCAGTCCATGGAAGCGGGGGTGGAGGGGGGGTTGCGGTGTTTGTGCCTTCTGGTTTCATTCTCATGAAGTCTGTCTTGGTTATCTGTCTTGCATTCATCAGTTGCTTCAGTGTCTGGGTGATCCTGTTACCTAGATGCGGTCTTGGGTCTATCGCCATCTGTTGGTAAGTGGTTGTATCTGTAAGCAATGTCTGTGCTTTCTTAACGTAATCTGGTTTGTTCATAATGATAATTCACAAGGGAAGAAGAAACCAACAATCAACTTCTTCATGCAGAGAGTGGTGTGTATATGAAATAGGCTGCCAGACAAAGTGATTGAGGCAGGTACAATAACAACATTTAAAGGTACATGGATGGGACAGGTTTAGTTCATAGTTCATAAAATCCCTACAGTGTGGAAACAGGCCCTTTGGCCCAACAAGTTCACACCAACCCTCGGAGGGTCCCACCCAGACCCATCCCCCTATAACCCACAGAACCTACACATCCCTGAACACTACAGGCAATTTAGCATGGCCAATCCATCTAGCCTGCACATCTTTGGACTGTGGGAGGAAACCGGAGCACCCGGAGGAAACCCATGCAGACACGGGGAGAACGTGCAAACTCCAAACAGACAGTGACCCAAGGGTGGAATCGAACTCAGGCGCTGTGAGGCTGCAGTGCTAACCACTGACGCACCGTGCCGACCCTTTCAGGTTTAGAGGGATATGAACCAAATGTGGGCAACTGGAACTAGCTGAGTGGACACTATGGTCAGCATGGACCAGTTTGAGCCGAAGGGCCTGTTTCCATGCTGTATTACTCTATGACACTAATTTTATTCTATAGTTTCTGCCACCAGGAAAGCATCCATGTGCTAGTGAAACATTAACAAGCAAAGTCTTATAATTGCAATGCTTACGTGAAGAAAGTGAAGGGGAGAATCGGGAATAGATCAAAATAGAATTGGAGGAGGAAATAAAGCACCCTGTGCCCTGTGGTGCCCACCTCTTCCTAAACTCTCCTGTTTATGTCAGGAGGGCCTGTTAAGCTCATCTAATCAGGGAACTCACATTCTTGTTACAATCGCTACATCCCTCCCCACTATGTACAGGGATGTAAGCCTGTTCTTTTTTGTGTAGCCTCTCCTGGGATGTTTTCACACTGGGTCTAGTTCCCCCGACTCAACCTTGGATACAGGCAGCATGTACTGGACTGTATCCTGCTTCTTGCACCTGGAGTGTCTCGGAAGAAATGCATCCTTTTCTTCAGGCAGTAAAGGCACGAGGCTGCAACATCTGCCAGACTCATACCAGTCTCCAAGGCTTCTTCAACACTTAGATGAAGGAGGAGAACCCACAGGTTCCAACAGCCTTTCCAGCTGTTCTGAGGGGCCGGGCATGCTTTGCTCCCGTCCCATTTGCAAGTTTGTTCAGGACCATCACAGGACCTGACCTCACGTTGACCATGCCTCTTACCCATGCAGAGCTATTCCCATGGTTTCGGCACCAAACTTTATCCCCTGAAGTGAGCTACCTCTCACTTAGGGGAGTCTTGTGTCCAGCACTGGCATTCCTGATACTGCTTCAACTCCCACCCCGGTCTGGGAAGATCAGATTGAACTTGGAGCGGAGTCTTCTCCCCATTAATAATTCTGCTGAAGCTATCCCTGTAGTTGCATGAAGTGTGGTCTGATGATCAAACAGGAACCAAAACAGTTTGGTGTCAAGTGAAACTATAGGCTTTTTCTTTAAGCTTGTCTTCGAAGCTTGAACTGCTCTTTCCACCGGATATTGGACAGTAGATAGTATCGAGCTGTCCTTATATGCCAAATGCCATTTGAGTTTAAGAAGTACTCCAGTTCCCTGATGGTAAATGATGGCCCGTTGTCTGTAACCGACACTTCTGGGAGCCCGTGCATTGCAAAAGATGCTCGCAGCTTTTATATCATCATGCCAGTGTTAGACAAATGAACTCTCTGCATGTCCAACCACTTTAGGGGGGCCTCCACAATGTCTAAGAGCATAGATTCCATGAAAGGATCAACAATGTCGACGTATAACCAAGTCCAGAGTTTATCCAACCGTTCCTATGAATGTGGGAGATCTGCCGGTGTTAATTTTTGTCCTTCCTGGCATTCTGGGCACTGCCCCACTAATGCCACTATGCCTCCATCCAATCCTGGCCACCAGACATAACTTCTCGCTAACATCTTCATTTGGACACTCCTGGAAGACCCTGGAGTTTAGCCAAAATCTGACAGTGACCTTTGCTTAGGACAATCACTGTTGGTTTCCATAATAAAATGCCATCCTCTATGGTGATCTGTCCAGAAAGGTTTCTATTCTGGATGTGATGGCACTTTTGTTCCCCCATCACCACCAGCTGTTTCAGTTTTTCCAGGACCAGATCTTTTTGTGTTCACAGTCTGATATTGTCAGCAGTGACTGGAAGGGTGTCGGAAAGTTTAAAACCATTACGGATTCTTCTAGTGGCACTACCACCGGTGGTTTTTATGCGCCAGTGGGAGGCAGCTGAAGGCATCTGCATTTACCACTTGGCCTCCCGGATGGTGTTCCAACTTGTAATTGCACACATTTAGAATAAGGGCCTTCCACTGAATTTGACCTGAAGCTAGGAGTGGCACAGCCTTGTCCCCCGAGTAGCCCTAGGAGGGGTTTATGGTCTGTTATTATAACAAATTTATGTCCGTAAAGGTATTGATGGAACTTTCTCACACCAAAGATAACTGTCAAACCTTCCTTCTCTAGCTGGACATATTTGCAATCTGCATCAGCCAAAGTTTAGGAAGCAGGGAGTTATGTCAGCAGCTAAAAAGCAGGACTACCAGTTAGTAATCTCAGGATTACTACCCGTGTCACAGGCTAGTGAGGCAAGGAACAGAGTGAGAGTGCAATTGAACACGTGGCTACAGAGCTGATGTTGGGAGGAAGGGCTTTAGATATATGGATCCTAGGGATGTCTTCTGGGGAAGGTGTGACCTGTACAAGGACAGGTTGCACCTGAACTGCAAGGGAACCAAGATCCTGGGCGGGAGGTTTGCTAGAGCTCTTTGGGAGGGTTTAAACTGGTGTGGCAACAGGCAACGGAACAACAGTTCAGTAAGTGCAGGGACTGGGGATAAAAGAGAGATATGCATAGTGCAGAGTAGGAGCAGGCGGAGGGAAGTCGCGGGGCTCAGAGGGACTGGAGGTCTACACTGCATTTACTTCAATGCAAGAGGTATAACTGGTAGGGCAGATGAACTAACAGCATGGAATTATGAGGTTATTGCTATTACAGATACATGGTTAAAGGAGGGACAGGACTGGCAGCTTAATATTCCAGGATATTGCCGTTTTAGAAGGAACAAAAAGGGAAACAAAAGGGGTGGGGGAGTTGCATTGCTGATTAGGGATCACATCACAGCTGTGTTGAGGGAGGACCCATTGGAGAGATCTTGCAGTGAGGCATTATGGGTGGAGCTCAGGAATAGAAAGCGTGAAATCACAATGTTGGCAGTTTTCTATAGACCTCCCAACAGCCCACGGGAGACAGAGGAGCAGATATGTAGTCAGATACTGGAAAGGTGAAAGAAGCAGGGTAGCTGTGGTGGGTGACTTCAACTTTTGCTCTTATTGTACTGGGACTCCCTTAGAGCCAGGGATTCAGATGGCGAGCAATTTGTTAGATGTGTCCAGGAAAGCTTTTTGAGACAGTATGTTGACAATCCAACCTGAGAAGAGGCCATATTAGACTTGGTATTAGGGAATGAACCAGGACAGGTGATCAATATTTCAGTAGGAGAGCATTTTGGGCTTAATGACCATAATTCCATAAGATTTCGAATAGTCATGGACAAGGACAACAGTGGCCCTCAGGTGAGGCCAATTACATCCATATTAGACAGGAACTGGGGAATGTGGATTGAGAACAGTTAATTGATGGCAAATCTAGGTCTGGCATGTGGGAGAGTTTTAAAGACCAATTGATTAAAGTGCAGGACATGCATGTCCCTGCACAGCTGAAGAATAGGAATGGCAGGATTCAGGAACCATGGATGACAAGGGAAATTGTAAACTTAGTCAAAAGGAAAAAGGATGCATATGATAGGTCTAGGCAGCCACAAATTGGCAAAGCCATTGAGGAGTATAGAAAAAGTAGGAAGGAACTTAAATGCAGAATTAGGAGGCTAAAATGTCTTTAGCAAACAGGGTCAAGGAAAATCCCAAGGCTTTTTATGCATATATTAGAAGGAAGAGGGTAGCAAGGGAAAGAGTAGACCCACTCAAGGACAAAGGAGGGGAGTTACATGTGGAGCAACAGGAAGTGGGGGAGATCCTTAATGAGTACTGTGTATCGGTGTTCACCAAGGAGAAGGACATGATTGATATTGAGGTCAAGGATGAGCATGCAAATGCTCTAGAGAATGTCAATATATTGAAGGAGGAAGTTTTCAGTATACTAAATTGCATTAAGATAGACAAGTCCCTGGGACCAGATGGGATCTATCCTAGGTTGCTGTGAGAGGCAAGGAAAGAAATAGCTATGGCATTAACAGATATCTTCATATCCTCTTTGACCACAGGCAAAGTTCCAGAGGACTGGAGATTAGCCAATGTTGTTCCCTTGTTTAAGATTAAGAAAGGAAGCAGGATAATCCAGGAAATTATAGGCCACTGAGCCTCACGTCCGTAGTGGGGAAGCTCTGAGAAGATACTGAGGGACAAGATATATGTACATTTGGAAGAAAATGGACTAGTTAGTGACAGACAGCATGGTCTTGTATGGGGAAGGTCATGTCTCACCAAACTGATTGAATTTTATGAAGAGGTGACAAACATAATTGATAAGGGAAAGACTGTGGATATAGTTTATAAGGACTTTAGTAAGGGATTTGATAAAGGCCCGCATGGCAGATTGGTACAAAAACTAAAATCACATGGGATTCAGGATGGGCTGGCTAGACGGATACAAAACTGGCTTGGTCATTAGAAGACCGAGGGTAGCAGTGGAAGGGTGTTTTTCAGAATGGAGACCAGTAACTAGTGATGTTCCACAGGGATCAGTCTTAAGTCCTCTGTTGTTTGTAGTCCATATAAATAATCTGGAGAAAAATGTGGGAGGTTTGATTAGCGAATTTGCAGATGACATGAAGATTGGTGGAGTTGCTGATAGTGTCAACGATTGTGAAAAGGTACAACAGGATATAGGCTACTTGGGCACAGAAATGGCAGATGGAGTTTAATCCAGACAAATGCAAGGTGATGCATTTTGGAGGATCAAATTTCGGTGTGAATTGTACTGTAAATGGTAGAACCCTTGAGAACATTAACATACAGACGGATCTGGGCGTGCAGGTCCACAGTTTCTTAAAAGTGGCAACATAGGTGGCCAAGGCGATTAAGAAGGCATATGGCATGCTCGCCTTCATCAGCCAGGGCATGGAGTACAAGAGTTGACAAACCATGTTGCAGCTATGTAAAACCCTTATTAGGCTGCATTTGGAATATTGGATGCAGTGTTGGTCACCACATTACCAGAAAGATGTGAAAGCTTTGGGAAGAGTGCAGAGAAGGTTCACCAGGATGTTGCCTGGTCTTGAGGTCACTGGCCATGAGGAAATGTTAAAAAGACTAGGATTGTTTTCACTGGAAAGACGGTGGCCGAGAGGAGACCTGATAGAGGTCTACAAAATTATGAGAGGCATAGATAGGGCAGAGTTGAAGTTTCAATTACAAGGGGGCACAGGTTCAAGGTGAGAGGGGGAAAGTTTAAGAGAGATGTGTGAGGGAAGTTTTTCACACAGAGAATGGTAGGAGCCTGGAATGCACTGCCAGAAGAGGTGGAGGAAGCAGGCACATTGGCTATATTTAAGAGGCACCTGGATGCTTGCGTGAATAGGGAGGGAATAGAGGGATATGGACCAAAAAAGGGCTGAAGGTTTGCTTTTTAGATAAATTAGGGCATGATGATCAGTACAGGCTTGGAGGGCTGAAGGGCCTGTTCCTATGCTGTACTTCTCTCTTGTTCTTTTGCTCATACGCTCTTAGACAGTCCAATGGAGAGGAATGCCTGTGAGCCAACACTATCCTGATACCATACAGGGAGGCATCGTATGTCAACAGCAGATCTCACTTGGGATCATAATGTGCCAGCATTTTAGGCAATGATAGCTGCTTCTTCACTTCTCTAAAGGCTACATTTTGGCTATGAGACCATTTCCAAGCCTGATCCTTTCTCAATGGCAGATATAAGGGTGTCAGGATGGAGGCCAGATTATGTATGGACTTTCCATAACAATTTGCTAACCCAAGAAAAGACCGAAGATCCAGTGCAGACGTGGGAGCCAGGGCACCATTGATTGCCCTCAGTTTATCTTCCAACAGGTGTAACACAGTCTTGTCGTCTCTGTAGCCCAAGTAGGACACTTGGGGTAGCTGGAACACATATCTTTCCCTTCTGAGGCATATGCCCCCCTTGGAGGACTATATATCCAAGTTCTCCAAGTGCTCTTTATTGGTCTTCCTTGTTATTAGCATGTCATTCAGATAAGTAGCAATCTGGGTAGAACTTGTAAAATGCTCTCCATCATCCGCTGAAAAATGGCACAGACTGACGGTACCCCAAATGGAAGCCACGTATACTGGTTCAATACCTTATGGGTACTAATTGTCACATACTTCTGGGAACCCTCATCTAACCACAATTGCAGGTACACATGGCTCATATCCAACTTCATGAAGGACAACCACCACTTTCCCCCCGCCCGCCCACCAGTTTTGCGTACAAGTCCTCTATGTGAGGGATTGTGTATTTATGCAGGCATGAGTAATAGTTTACTGTTTGTTTAAAAGGTAAACTGAGCCATCGGGCTTCACAATCAGTATGACTGGTGCTGTCGCAAACTGGTTTGATGATTCCTTCACTTTCCAGCCTTCTGCTTTCTGCCTCTACTTTTCTACACAAAACAATGGCACTAAGCAGGCCTTGCCGAATTCTGGAATTGCTTCCTGGTCAACATGTAAGGTGGCCTTGGATCCTTTGATAGTCCCTAGATCTTCCTGAGAAACATCCGGGTATTTAATTAGGATTTTACTCAGGCAGCCACTTTCTAATTGAAAAATGTTGAGCCAATCAAAATGAATTTTTCTCAATCAATTTTGCCCCATCAGGCTTGGGCTTGAGCCGTTTACTTCAGTCAGCAGTAACTGAACCAGCTGCTTCTCATGAGACCATAACTGAAGTTGTACCCTTAATCTGTAAATGTTCCCCATATAGGTTCTCAGTCTAGCCAAGGCTTTATGCAAACTTAAGGATTGGGGTCCAGAATGAATTTTGTTAACACTGGCCCTGCACTCACTGATACAGCTGTGCCAGTATCAACTTCCATTAAAACCAGGTGACCATTTAACCAGACATTTATTTTGATTGGTTCTGATTTTGATGTTGCTAAGCAATTTAACTGTTCCAATCCAGATGTAGGTGGGTTTTCCAGGGTGTGCACTCTCCTGGATACTGGTCTATGAGTTCTCTTACTCAATACAGGCTTAGTGGGACTCTCTTGCTGTCAAGTCCGCAGAGTGGCAGCAACTACAAAGGATTGCTGGTCTGGATCCTGAAGAAAACATGAACTGTTTGGACGAGGCTTGGCTTTGTTTGGGGTTTTGCTGTTGGCTAACCTGGAGACCCTCTGTTCAGGATATATCCTGAGCAAGACTATTGCCTTCACTCAAGTGGTGTTCCCCCAAACTCAGTCGGCCAGGCAACAGTGTCCACTTCCATCAGCATACCCTGTAGTTCATAAGCTCCACTTGCTGCATTTTCTGATGACAAAGCCAGCTGTAGTATCTGTTTGAAGTCTAGTTGAGCATCCGCTAGTAGGCACTTTTGCATGGTTACATCATTAATCCCACATACCAAACAATCTTTGAGCATCTTTGGATTAAACCAAAGCCACATGCCTCTGCCGTCATCTTAAACCTGTTCAAAAATCCTGACACAGATTCCCCTGGTTCTCAGCCCAAGCCTGGATATTGTCCAGATCTTTTCATTTGAACACAGACTGTTTCAATATCTGAGGAGTGACGAATGGTGGTGAACATTGTGCAATTACTGGCAAACATGCCAACTTCTGACCTGATGACAGAGAGGTCATTGATGAAGCAGCTGAAGATGGTTGGGCCAAGGACACTACCCTGAGGAACTCCTGCAGAGATGTCCTGGAGCTGAGATGATTGACCTCCAACAACCATGACCATCTTCCTATGTGTAAGGTATGACTCCAACCATCACAGAGTTTGCCCCCAGTACCCACTGATTCCAGTTTTGTTAGGGCTCCTTGATGCCACACTCGGTCATACATAGCCTTGATGTCAAAAGCTGTCACTCTCACCTCACTGAGCAGGTGCTGCTTGATAGCACTGTCGATGACACCTTCCATCACTTTACTGATTGATAGTAGACTGATGGTGTGGCAATTGGCCGGGTTGGATTTGTCCTGCTTTTTGTGTAGAAGACACACTTGGGCAATCTTCCACATTGCTAGGTAGATACCAGTGTTGTAACTGTACTGGAACAGCTTGGTTAGGGGAGCAGCAAGTTCTGGAGTACAAGTTTGCAGTACTATTGCCGGAACGTTGTCAGGGTCTATAGCCTTTGCAGTAGCCAGCTTCTCCAACTATTTCTTGATATCAGGTGGTGAATCAAATTGGCTGGAGATTAGTATCTGTAATGCTGCGGACGACTGGAGGCAGCCAAGATGGATCATCCATTCAGCACTTCTGGCTGAAGATTGCTGCGAACGCTTCAGCCTTATATTTTGCACTGATGTGCTGGACTCTTCCATCATTGAGGACAGGGATATTTGTGGAGCCACCTTTTCCATTGAGTAGTTTAATCATCCACCAGCATTCACAACTGGATGTAGCAGGACTGCAGAGCTTAGATCTGATCCATTTGTTATGGGGTTGCTTAGCTCTGTCTATCAATTGCTGCTTTTGCTGTTTGACATACAAGTAGTCCTGTTTGGTGGCTTCACCAGGTTGACACTTCATCTTCAGGTATGCCTGGTGCTGCTCCTGGCATTACCTCCTGTACTCTCCATTGAACCAGGGTTGATCCCCTGGCCTGATGGTAATGGTCGAGTGGGTGATATGCCAGCCCATGAGGTTACAGATTGTGCTGGAGTACAATTCTGCTGCTGTTGATGGCCCACAGCGCCCCATGGATGCCCACTCTGGAGTTGCTCGATCTATGTGAAGTCTGTCCCGTTTGGCACGGTGATAGTGCCACACAACACAATGGAAGTTATTCTCAATGTGAAGGCAGGACTTCATCTCTACAAGGACTATACGATGGTCACTCTTACCGATACTGTCATGGACACATGCAACTGCAGCTGGCAGGTTGGTAAGGATGAGATAAAGAATGCTCTTCCCTCTTGTTGGTTCCCTTACCACCTATGTCCTTTAGAACCAGACCAGCTCCATTGGTAGTACTGCTGCCGAGCCACTCTTGGTGGTGGATGTTGAAATCCCCTACCCAGAGTACATTTTTTGCCTTTGCCATCCTGAATGCTTCCTCCAAGTGTTGTTCAACATGGAGGAGTACCAATTCGTCAGCCGATGGAGGACGGTATGTGGTAATCAGCAGGTTTCCTTGCTCATGTTTAACCTGAAGCCATGAGACTTCATGAGGTCCAGAGTCAATGTGGAGGACTCCCAGAGCAACTCACTCCCAACTGTATACCACAGTGCTGCCACCTCTGCTGGGTCTGCCCTTCCGCTGGGATAGTTCATATCCTGAGATGGTGATGGTGGTGTCTGGGATATTGTCTATAAGACATGATTCCATGAGTATGGCTATATCAGGCTGTTGCTTGACTGGTCTGTGAGACAGCTTTCCCAAATTTTGGCACTAGCCCCCAGATGTTAGTGAGGACGACTTTGCAGGGTCAGCAGGACTGTTTCCGCCATTGTCTTTTCCAGTGCCTAGGTCAATGCCAGGTGACCAATCTAGTTTCATTTCCATCACCAAAACAACCCTTTATTAACATGCACATAATTTTTGACACTGGGCCAGGTTACTTCAAGCCAGCTCTCAGAGTGAGCAGAACCTCTGAATTCCCATTTATATCTACCAGCCAGGGCTCATATTCTGAGGTCCATCTGGCCAGTCTTGTTATAATCACTACAGGTATCTATCTGACAACATGGAATATCGCCCAGATATGTCCTGTCCACAAAGAAGCAGTAATAATCCAACCTGACCAATTACTACCCAATCAGCCTACTCAACTATCTGCAAAGTGACAGAAAGGGTAGTTGACAGTGCTATCAACACTTGCCTAACAATTACTGCTCAATGAAGCTCAGTTTAGGTTCTGCCAGGGCCACATTCCTGATTTCAATTTTTCCATGTTTGCACCATGCAATACAGTTGAAAGGAGGTGAGAGTGACTGTCCTTGACAGCAGGGCAGCATTTGATAGTATTACATCAAGGAGTCCTAGCAAACCTAGTGTTAATGGGAATCAGGGGGAACTCTTTGCTGGCTGGAGTCATTCCTGGTTTCCTGGAGTCAAAGGAAGATGGTAGTGGTCAATCATCTCAGTCAAGATATCACTGCAAGTGTTCCTCAGGAAAGCATCCTACGACCAATCTAGAATCTGTGGAATTCTTTACCACAGAGGGCTGTCAATGTTG
This sequence comes from Rhincodon typus, assembly GCF_021869965.1. Taxonomy (NCBI): domain Eukaryota; kingdom Metazoa; phylum Chordata; class Chondrichthyes; order Orectolobiformes; family Rhincodontidae; genus Rhincodon; species Rhincodon typus. The sequence continues at coordinate 44,187,940 of NC_063356.1, read as the reverse complement.
GGTTGTTAAGTATGTTCAAGGCTGAGTTAGACAGATTTTTAAATCAGTAGGAGAATCAAGGGTTATAGGGAAAAGGTAGGAAAGTGGAGTTGAGGATCATCAGATCAGCCATGATCTTACTCAATGGGCTGAAGACACTACCTCTGCTCCTAAATCTTGTGGTCTTATGGTAACCATCTTCAGCTGCATCATTAATGACATTCCCTCCTTCTTAACATCAGAAGTGAATATATTAATTAATGATTGCATAATGTGCAGCACCATTCATCACTCCTCAAACACTGAAGTAGCCATTGTTCAAATGCAGCCAGACCCAGACAATATCTAGACTTAGACGGATAAATGGAAAGTAATGGTGCAAGTATCAGGCGATGGTCATATACAACAAAAGAGAATCTAACCACCCTCTCCTTGACACTCGTGGCATTATGACTGAATCCCCTCCAAGATCCTGAGGGTTACTATTGATTAAAAAATTGAATTGGACTAGCCATATAAATACTGTGGTGACAGGAGCAGATCAGAGGCTAGGAATTCCTTAGCGTGTAACTCAGATCCTATTTCTCCAATACTTGTCCACCACTAACAAAGCACAAGTCAAGAAGCTGAATACCATCCAGGATTAGCCTTCCATTCACCAACTTCAACACAAACGCACAGACCCAGCAGTACTATGAGATGTGTTGCAGCAACTCATCTGACTCCTTAACAGCACCACCTACAAGTCGCCCTCCAAGTCAAAATCATTCTTATTGTAACTATACTGCAGTTTCTTCAGTCTTTTCAGCAAAATCCTGCAACTCCCCATCCTAACAGCACTGAATACCTACACCTCCAAGTGGTTCAAGAAGATCACCAACACCTTGTCAAGGGCAATTAGACAGATAGGCAATAAATACTGGCCTAGCCAACAATGCCTACATCCCAGGAATGAATTTTTAAAAATGTACTCCAAGTCTCTCTAGATACTGATAGGTGTAGAAAAACAATTATCTGTTGAGTATTTCTTTACATACCATATGATCAGGAATTTCAGGTGCGAAATATGATCAATTTTTGTAACATTTGATAACTTCAGTGTTGCTCCCTACAACATCAGTAACAGCAAGAGACACCATCAAAATCTGCAAAACCGCTCTGTAAACTACTTTCCAATCTCAAAAATTACACCATTACCATTACACTTTGCTCGAAACCAATTTTTATTCCAACTTGCCATATATCCCGATTCCATAAACTCAAGACACATGGCAAGGAACTTCCAAGTAGTCTTTAGCAATACCTCAAAACTAGAAGACTTTTCTACAGAAATTTATTTTAGAAACCCCTTTTAAAAATCCAAAAGAACATGTGAGTTTTAGTTGCAAGGGTGGTTTAAAACTTCATGTTATGGGAGTCGGAATTTTGCCAGGAATTGGACAATCATAAACCAAGGGATTCAAGATATTATGGAGACGGTGAGGACATTTCTGCCTGGTGCTATTTTCACTTTTTACACACCGTGGTCCTATCTCAGGTTAATTACTGCAACCAAACAGTATCTCACAAAAACAGAAGTTGCTGGTGAAACCCAGCAAGTCTAGCAGCATCTGTGACAAGAAAGTAGAGTTAGCGTTTCAAGCCCGGTGACTCTTCATCACAGTGGGATGTGGGACAAATGTGACTAGGTCAGATTGGAATGTCTGGTCAGCGTGGACAAGTTGGACTGAGGGGTATATTTCCATGTATCTATGATTCCATAACCTTCATCAATATCTCACAACCCAAACTTCAGAACTGCTGATTTCACTCAAAAAACATCAAAACATCAGTGAAACCTCAAAATGGAGGACAAATTTTGAAATATAGATTCACAATGACAGCACTTTAAATGTTTTGTCCAATTACATCAGGTTTAATTTATTCTCTATTGCTTATTTGTTTTGAAGATTGGAGAATATTTAGTGCTGGCGCTCTCATCAAAGTTCCCATTAATGAGATTGTCAAGTCAGTGCCGGTAGCCAAATGGACATCACTGGTAAGCCCAATAGTTACTGTCAAAATTACATATGTAGGGGTTGCTGCTGAGAGTGTAGGAATATTGTTCTGTTCGTGTCATTCGCTAAGGATTTCATCAGGATTTGAGCAACATGAAATTAATTAGGCCTCTATTTTATTCCCCTAACCCCCTGTCAGTCACCTAGCCTTTATCACTGCCTCAATACCAGTGCTTCTGCTGTTTAAATTTGGTACAGAAGCAATGTATTGTCTCTCGATTATAAATTTTCAAATATGGTGCATTACAAACTGCAGTCTTCAAAGCTTGTTCATAAACAAAGGTTTATTTCACAAAGGAGACTGCAACATTAGATACAAGCTACCAAAAAAGCCAAAGTACAGCATAGGCAGTTAAGATTACAGATTATCCAATTTTCCTGTGCCTCTAGGAGCCTAAATACCTGCAATTCTGTACAACAGCCAAACTTGAGAAATTGTATCTGGCCCTTTAACTCACAAACCTGTTATTGCTGAGATAAATAAAACTAACCTACAAAACACAAGTCAGAATCTCTCTAAGATTAAGATACTTGTACTGAATAGAGGACCCCATAAAAAAAAGATTTTTTGGTGTTTGTATGTCTTCAACACCCAATGGGATTGGGTATCTATGCAGGCAAGTCTCAAACTGAGGTATGGGGGTTATGGCATTGTTCAAAGGGAGCCAATTGCCTCCATAATGGGTAGAAAACCCTGGGTGTAGCCAGCATCATACACTTTCACAACCACAGACAAAAAGTTCTTACAAGAATGAGAAGGTACAAAGGTGGAAAAGTTTGAGAGTCCTTGTAGATGATCCCATGAGTAGAGATATAGCACCATTTGTGGGTTGTAGAGATACCAAATCCACTGCTGATGTGATTTATTAGCACGCCGCCAAATGCTAGCCTTGGCCATTCTGTTTCCTGCTGTTCTGGTCTTTTACAGTACAGTTGATGCAGATATAGTCCTCCTTTTCTGCTGTTTCTGAGGACACACCCACACAGATCTGGTGGAACCACTGGTTGCAGCTGCCATCACACTGGACCCAGTCAACCTATACAAAAAGGGAGACATTGTTTATTACCAATATCATCGTAACTCTACTTCATTGTTCCAATAATGTGTGTTTTATGAAGCAAGATTTAATCTCGAGATAAAAGAGGTTTTCACCCATAAATAAATAAATTATTGCTATGGCACTTCACAGTTCCCTCAAGTTACTTTTCAGGATTTCCACGTGAATTTACTGATTCAGATACACTAGCAAATCATTCTCAAAGGGACTGATTTTGATGTTTGTTACGGCCAGTTTCTGTGTGGGGAAAAAAAACCCACAAGGAACAAGAGCCATTAATTGGATGAAATCAGCTCACCCATCTCTTCCATTTTGTGATCCACGAGATCAGGTCCAGGGGAAATGGTTAAAATTTATGCGTAAAGTCTGCACAAAGTTCATTACAAGGTCACCCCTCAGCCTCCAATGCTCCAGGGAAATTAGCCCCAACCTATTCAGCCTCTCCCTATGCCCCAAACACTCTAATCCCGGCAATACCCTTGTAAATCTGTTCTGAACCCTTTCTGAACAGCATCTTTCCTTCAGCAGGGAGACCAGAACTGAACCCTGTTTTCTAAAAGTGGCTTAACCAATATCCTGTACAGCCACATGACATCCCAACTCCTATACTCAATCACTGATCAATGGAAGCACATGTGCCAAATGCCTTCTTCACTACCTTATCTACCCGCGTCTCCAGGATCAAAGAACTGTGCACCTGCACCCCTAGGTCTCTTTGTTCAGCAATATGCCACAGGACCCTACGATTAATTGTATAAGTCCTGTCCTGGTTTCTTGCCAAAATGCAACACCTCACATTTATCTAAATTAAACTCCATCTGGCACTCCTCAGCCCACTGGCCCATTTGATCAAGGTTCTGTTGTACCCTTAAATACCACACGGTAAGAATGTCTGTGTGGAGTCTGCACAGTCGCGCAAAAGTGGACTTGAACCCATCTCCCTAGCACTGTGAGGCAGCAGTGAAAACAACCATGCCACCCTTTGTGGCATACTTCAATGCTGATCACTCGAATTCTGAAGCCAAATAGGCAGCAGCATGCTGAACTATTTACCTCAAACTGTAAGTAAAGGAGTTGAAGACACACAGTAAATATGTCACTGTAATCAGACAGCAGGAAAAAGTGTAAACCAACCACGCAACCATTTCTCGTGAATTTTGGGCATCTTCGGCAAATATGTCAGTAATTTACAATGATTGAAATCTTCTGTATGCGTCAACAAAAAAGGAATTCTTAGTAATGCCTTCCAATGTAATGTTCTACCATAGATCCTACAGAAAATTTGCTGACACTGTTAAAACCTATATTGTTCAGTTTATATAGTATTGTTACCCAGTGTTTGCTGCACTAAACTGGGCTGAATAACCAGTTTTGCAGACAGACTCCACAGAATTAACTTACCTGGGGACTCTTGGACACAAACAAAATTACATTCCTGTTTTCTATATATGGTGACACAGCAGGATAAATGGATGGAGGGGGCAAGGCAGAAAACCTTAAACTTTAATTCCCCATCCAGTTTTGTGACATGAAATTGCATGTCAATTATTGTAGTTAGTCTTGATTTCTGGCAATAGAGAGCTGCAAAGGTTCACTACACAAGAATTTGGTCCACTATAACTGCCAACTCAGAGCTACGCAAAACTAACCCTAACTGGTCCACAGCCTTGGATCTTCTCATGTTTCAAATATTTCCCTATATTTTCTTTAAAATATGTAGGTGACTACGAAACCATGGATGCAAAGAGCTGGGAACAAGGTGACAATCTGACAAACTAAGGTCATTGGAAAACAAAAGAAACCAGATTTAGAAATGGAAGTCTACACGAAAATCAAAATCTATTTACTTTTCGATTAGCACAAGCTGCAATGTTGAGGGCATGTCACCTAATGTAGGGAATATTTAGAAATGTCTGGAAAAGACCAAGGAGAGGTAAACACCATGAGGTGTGGTGATCCATGTCAAAACATGGAAGACGTTTAGCTAGAGGAAAATTAGGACTTGGGTGCTGAATTCAAAAGCAGAACTACAAAGCTGGTCATTTCCAGCTTACCTGAACCATGTATATTGTGCATACAGATCAATTGATTAGAAAAATAAATGCATCTCTGTAGGTTTCCATTTTATGTAACACTTGCAGCAATACAAGGTCATGAAGGAGTTATGCAACTGGAACTGGACTTTAAACCAGTAAATGTGAGTGAGTAAGCAAGCAAGCAAGGAGAGAGAGAAAGAGAGGGGGAGTGTATAAGTGAGGAAGAGGTAGGAGAGATAGCCATGTGGTGCAATTGTAAATATTTACAATGCAAAAATAATAACAGTTCATAACAATGAAGTCAGAGTACTAAAAGATGAAAATAAATACACCAAAAGCAGGGCAAGTAAATTAATTGATAACAATAATGTTGTTAAATAATTGAAAACTAAAAGTAAAATTAAGTTGTCTGAACACCAAGGTACTGAGCATCAGCCAACAAAAGCATAATCAGCAGAAAAGTTTCAGTTGTACAACATCAGGTGGATAAGGTGCGAACAGTTACATAGAAATGTACAGGCAGTAGACCATTCGTTCCTTCAAACCTGTTTCGCCATTCAATATGATCATGGTAGATCATCCAATTTGGCACCCTAGTGCCACTTTTCTCCCCCCATACACCTTGATCCCTTTAGTCCTAATAATTATATCCAACTCCTTCTTTCAAGCATTCAACATTTTGGCTTCAACCACTTTGTGGCAGAGAATTCGACGGGCTCACCACTCTTCCTCTCACTATACAGGCTAAACGCAGCAAGGATCCTGTATCCTTAAGGCTGTGACCTCCGGCTCTGGAACATCATTTAAATGACATCAGGAACATTTTTGCTGCGTCTAGCCTGTATAAGTCTTGTTAGAATTTTATAGGTTTCTTTGAAATTCTCCCCTCATTCTTCTAAACTCCAGTGAAATAGCCCTAACTAATCAAGTCTCTCTTCAAACATCATCCTGCTATCCCAGCAAACAATCTGGGAAACATTTGTTGCACTCCCTCCATAGCCAGAACATTCTTCCTCAAATAAGATGACCAAAACTGCACACAATACTTCACGTGTGATCCACCAGACTCTTATACAATTGTAGCAAAACATCCCGACTACTGTATTAGAATCCTCTCACTGTGAAGGCCAACAGAGCATTTGCTTTCTTCACTGCCTGCTGCATCTGCATGCTTACTTTCAGCGACTGGTGTACAAGGACACACAGGTATTGTTGCACTTCTCCTTTCCATATCCATCACCATTTTGATTATAATCTGCCATCCAATTTTTTGCTAACAAAGTGGATAACCTAACATTTATCAACCTTATATTTCAACTGCCATGCATTTGCCCACTCAATTTGTCCAAATTACACTGAATAATCTCTACATTTCCCTCATAGTTCACCCTCCCAGCTAGCTTCGTGTCACCTACAAACTTGGAGATGCAGCAAACGTTTCATTAATTGGCACCTACGGGATCCAGGTGTGTGTGGGTTAATCAAATATTTCAATTGATCAAGAGGTCCACATACTCAAATTTAAAAATACACACAAAGTATTGGAAATGTAATGCAGGGGAACACACATCACTGTTCTACTTTATTTACAGCATAAATCACTTCATTAATGCAACTTGATCTTAAAACAAAACTTATTGGCAGACAAAAAAACCAAAAGAACTGCGGATGCTGTAAATCAGGAACATAAACAAAGTTGCTGGAAAAGCTCAGCAGGTCTGGCAGCATCTGTGGAGGAGAAAACAGAGTTAACGTTTCAGGTCCGGTGACCCTTCCTCAGAACGGCAGACAGCCTTCTCACTTGCACCCTCAACTAATTACTTGGATATTGCGACAATACAGTAAACTTCTGGCATTTCAGGTACATAAGTTTTGCAGGTTTATGGAGACTGCTAGTTAAAACAAAGTTTGCTGTATTACATTTAGTTCCCTCATCTAAATCATTAATACATATTGTAAATAGCTGGGGGACAAACCACTGGTCCTTGCACTACCCCACTAATCGTTGATTACCACTCAAATAATAAACCATTTATTCATATTGTCTGCCAAACTGATCTCCATCCACGTCAGTTACTTTCTCCAATCCCATGCACTTTAAATTTACACGCTGATCTGTTATGTGGGGCTTTATTATAAACCTTCTGAAAGTCTAAGTTAACCACATCCACTCTTTATCAACTCTACTAATCACAACCTTGAAAAATTCCAGTTTTGAGGAGCAAATATGAAGGGAAATGGCAGAATAAGAATAACATGGTTGTAATTGGAGGGGATTTTAACTTTTCAAACGTAGACAGAGACTGCCATAGTATTAAGGGTTTGGATGGGGAGGAATTGTTAAGTATATTCAGGAAAAAACATAGATGCCCCTACCAGAGAAAGGGCAAAACTCAACCTCCCCTTGGGAAGTAAGGTAGGGCAAGTGACCAAGCTCTTAATGGGCAAGAAAAAGGAGGAGGCACATGCTAGGTACAGACAGCTGGGATCAAATGCATCCCCCGAGGAGCACACATAAGAGGGAAATCAGGAGAACAAAAAGGGGACGAGATAGCTTTGGCAAATAAGGCAAAGGAGAATCCAAAGAGATTTTACCAGTATATTAAGGACAAAAGAGTATCTAGGGAGAGAATAAAGCCCTTTAAAGATCAACAAGGTTGTATATGTGTGGGCCACAGGAGAACAGAGATCCTAGAATATTTCTCATCACTATTTACCATGGAGAAAGCTAGGGACCTTGGGGAAATAAATTGTGATGTCTTGATGTCTTAAAATGCATAAAGGTAGATAAATCCTCAGAACCTGATCAAGCTTATCTCAGGACATTTAGGAAGCTAGGAAAGAAATTGTAGGGAACTGCCCCTCCCACTGCCCTGGTGACATGTCCATCCTTGGCCTCCTCCACTGTCAGAATGAGGCCAAACGTAAACTGGAGGAACACCACCTCATATTTCACCTTGGGAGCTTACAGCCCAATGGCCCGAATACTGACTTCACCAGCTTCAAAATGTCTCCTCCCACAACCTCTCCATTTTCTGATTCACCTATCTGCTCCATCCTTCCCACTGACCAACCACAATAACACCATCCCTACCTGCACCATCAGCTTCAAAATCTCTCCTCCCCCAACTTGTCCATCTTCCAATTCACCTATCTGCACCACCGTTCCCACTGACTAGCCACAATAACCCCCAATCTGCATGCACCTATCTCCATCTCACCTACCCTCCCCCCAACACCCCTTCCTCCCTCTATTTATTTCTGGGCTCCCCTCCCCAGTCCTGACAAAGGGTTTCAGCCCAAAACATTGATTTTCCTACTCCTCAGATGCTTTCTGACTAACCATGCTTTTCCAGCTCCACATTTATTGACTCTAGCTTCCAGTATCTGCAGTCCTTACTGTCTCCAAGAAATTGTGGGGCCCTTGGCAAAGGTTACTTACGGCCACGAGTGAGATGCTGGAAACTGGAGGGTGGCTAATGACGCACCGTTATTTAAGAAAGGCTACAAGGAAAGGTCTGGAAACTACAGACCAGTGAGCCTAACATCAGTGGTGAGTATATCGTTGGAAGAGATTGAGACACCGGATCTACAAGCATTTGGAAAGGCAACAAGTAAGGATAGTCAGCATGGCTTTGTGTGGGGTAAATTCTCTCACAAATTTGATGGAGTTTATTGAAGAAGTGACCAAGAAGATAGAGGAGGGTAATGCAGTCGACGTCGTCTACATGGACTTTAGCAAGGCCTTCGACAAGGTACCGCATGGTAGACTAGTTAGTAAGGTTAGATCACATGGGATCCAGAGGGGAGCTAACCAATTGGATACAAAATTGGCTTGACAGTAGCAGTCTAGAAGACGGTGGAGACAGTTGTTTCTCAGACTGGAGGCCTGAGACCAATGATATGCCACAAGGATCGGCACTGGGTCTACTGATAAATATTATAAAAATATAAATATTGAAAAATATTATAAATATAAACCATTTAAATGAGATTAAAGGAAGCATGGTTAGTAAGATTGCAAATGACACCAAAATTGGTGATATGGTGGACAATGAAGGTGGTTATCTAAGAGTACAATGGGATCTTGATCAAATGGGCTAGCAGCCCAGGAATGCCTGATGGAATTTAATGCAAATAAATGTGAGGTGTTGCATTTTGGTAAGACAAAGCAGGGCAGGGCTTGCACATTAATGGTAGTGCCCTGGGAAATGTTGTCAAACAGAGACACCTAGGGACGCGCAGTTCCTTGAAAGTGAGATCACAGTTAAGCTGATAAAGGCGGCTTGCCCTCAGACGTTACAGCGAGTCCAGAGTTCGGGTGTCATCTTCCAGCTGTACAAGACATTGGTGGGGCTACATTTGAAGTAATGCATACAATTCTGGTTTCCCTGCTGTAGGACGGATGTTATTAAACTGGAAAGGGTGCAAATACAAGTTACAAGCATGTTACTGAGACTGGAAGGTTTGAGTTACAAGGAAAGGTTGGTTAGGCCAGGACTTTTGCGCCTGGAGTGTTGGAGGCTGAGGGGTGACCTTACAGATATTTATAAAATCACAAGGGGCATAGATAGGGTGAATACAAAGTCTTTTCACCATGATAGGGGAGTCCAAAACCAGAAGGCATATGCTTAAAGTGAGAGGGGAAAGATTTAAAAGGAATTGGAGGTTCAAGTTTTTCCACATAGAAGGTGGTGTGCATATGAAACTAGCAGCCAAACAAAGCGGTAGAGGCGGGTACAATTATAACATTTAAGAGACATTCAGACACGTACATAAATAGGAAAGGTTTAGAGGCATATGGGTCAAATGCAAACAAATGGGACTAGTTCAGTTTAGGAAACCTGGTTGGCATGGACGGGTTGGCCAAAGAGTCCATTTGCATGCTGTATACCTCTATGACCCCATGACAGTAGATTTGTCAAGCTCGATTTCCATCTTGTGGATCCACGATAACTCTGTCTGACCTATCACTATTTTTCAAGTACTGTGCTATGAAATCATTCGTAATGAACTTTCACATTTCCCCAGCACTGATGTCAGGCTAACCGGACGATAATTCCATGTTTTCTCTCAACCTCTTTTTTTCCATTAGTGGGGTTACATTAGCTACGCTCCAATACGTAGGAACTGTTTCAGAGTCTATAGAATATTGAGAGATGACCCACCAATGTATCCACTATTGCTAGGGCTACTTCCTTAAGTACTGTGGGATATAGATTATCTCGGCCCTGGGAATTTATTGGCCTTTAATCCCATTAATTTCCCCAACATCACTTCCCTACTAATACTAATTTCCTTCAGTTCCTCACTCTCACTAGACCCTGCTTTCTCTATCATTTTTGGCATGCATTTGCCTCTTGTAAAGGCAAACATTGTAAATCTTGTAAACATGTATTTATTCCTCTTCCTGCTCCTGCTCCTGCTCCTCTGATGCTGCTTGGCCTGCTGTGTTCGTCCAGCTCTACACCTTGTTATCTCACGTATTTAATTAGTCTGCTTTGTTCCACATTATAACTTCTCTTGTTTTTGAAAGAGACTTGCATTTGCCCTCATTAATCTTTTTCTCTTTTTTTAAACGCAAATTATGTTTCATGCATAAATGCATGTACGTATAACAAATAAGATGGACAATCTAAAAGCTTAAATTCAGCACAAGTGTGATTTAGTAGGTGTAAAGATATCTGGCTATAATTTGGTCATCATGGGGAGCCAATTCTAAAAGGAAGCAGAAGCAGTGAGCAACTAAGTTTGCAAGCAGCACGGGCATTGACAATCAGCAAATGACACCACAGCAGAAGGAGAGTTGATGAGGTAAAAGCTGCAGTTAAATATAGATTCCAACCAAGACAAATTGGATCAGGCAATTCATTAAAGTAAAAAAAAGTTCAGTTGATTATATCTATAATTTAAATATATAACATAAGCTTGGATCAAGTCACCGTAGTCTTACCAAACCATAGGGCTGCTCTCATTAGAGAAACACGATTGGTGATGATTTAACCTGAGGGCCACCACACCTCAGGCAAGGGGAGAGGTTGAGAAGGAGAGTCCTTCATGGTAACCTTAGCCGGTACAGGAATTGAACCCATACTGTCGGCATCATACTGTTTCACAAACCAATTGTCCAACCAATTGGTGGTGTGCTCCAACTGCAGCACGTTAAGAATTTAGGCATAATCCTGGATGACCTGATCTGCACTAAATGGAACTTTTAGAGGAACTGCAATTCAAAGAACAGAAGTAATAGATGTGAACCAGGGTTTGTCCAACCTTTCCACATGAACAGTCACACATAATTTTCTTTTCCTTAAAGGAGCCAAATGAACAATTTCAGAAAGATATAGTTTGATATGATATCAGAAGTTGAGGCATAAACATAAATCCCTTCAGCAAGAAAGTCAAAGCAATTTAAAAACTGAGTAATCAATTAAGACCATTAAGAATAAAAGTAGCAGAAGTGTTAAAAAAAAAAAAAACTTTTTTTGTCTTTTACTTAAAAACCAGGGCTACAGAGCTAGGCCTGACATCAAACCCCAATCACTGGGCAAACAGAAAAGGACTAAAATTCACCTTAAGAGTTGGCTTCAAATCACAGGAACCATGTTTTCACCTCTGGTGGAGCACACTGAGCTGGCCTTGGTGGAATTCATACAATAGTTAGGTTTGGAAACGGGAGGACTACCCAGGCTAAAAGGCAGCCTGTATCTGGGTGTGTTTTGGGGGAAACATTTTAGCAGGTGATCTCATTGAAACATAAAGGATACTTAAGGAGCCTCTCAGGGTAAATGCTGAGGGGATATTTGCCCTCATGGGAGTGCTCAAGACCAGACTGCATCATCTCAGAATTAAGGGGCACCAATTTTAGACTCAGATGACAAGGAATTTCTTCTCTCAAAGGGTTGATTGTCTTTGGAACACCTTGCCACAGAGAGCTGGTCTTTTTTTGGTGGTGGTGGGAGAGGAGTGGGGGGGAAATGGTGAGGGAAGACTCCTTGTGCTCACTGACTCATCACTCACACACAAGCACAGACTCGCTCTCTCATGTACAGACTTTTTCGCTTATACTTGACAACAGTTTTTCAAGGTTGAAAGCTTGACTTCTCCACCTACTGCATTTCTCTGCACTCTCAGACCTTTTCCTGACCAGCTCATGACACACTCCTGCAGACTTGCCATCAGTGTTCTGGAAACTAAACAAAAAGTTGCAAATGCTGGAAATCAAACGTAAACAGAAATTGATGGAAAATTCAACAGGTCTGAGTTTAATTCACTTGTGGGACATGGGCATCACTGGCTGGCCAGCATTTATTGCTTGTCCCTATTTGCCCATGAGAAGGTGGTGGTGAGCTACCTTCTTGAACCGCTACAGTCCATATGTTGGAGATAAAGCCCACAATGCCCTGAGGGAGGGAATTCCAGCAACAATGAAAGGATGGTGATATACTTCTCAGTCAGCTATGAGTATGGTTTGGAAGGGAACTTGCTGGTGGTGGTATTCCTATTTATCTGCTGCCGTTGTCCTTCTAGACACAAGTGGCTGTGGGTTTGGAAGGTGCTAGGCATTTCTAGAGAATTTCTGCAATGTAGCTTGTAGATAGTACATACTGCTGCATCTGAATGTTGGTGGCGGAAGGAGTGAATGCTTTTGGATGTCAATCAAGGGAGCTGCTTTGTCCTGGATGGCGTCAAGCTTCTTTAGCTGGAGCTGCACCCAGCCAGGCAGTGGGGAGTATTCCATCACACTCTTTACTTTTGCCTTGCAGATGGTGGACAGGCTTTGGGGAGTCAGGAGGCGAGTTACTCGCCGCAGATTCCTAGCCTCTGACCGGCTCTTGTTTCCACCTGTGTTTATGTGGCAAGTCCAGATGAGTTTCTGATCAATAGTAACACCCAAGGATATTGACAGTGGGGGATTCATTGATAGAATCATAGAATTCTTAGGAGTGTGGAAGCAGGCCATTCAGCCCATCGAGTCCATACTACCTCTCCAAACAGCATCCTACCCAGACCCACCCCCGTACCCTATCCCTGTAACCTTGCATTTCCCATGGCTGATCCAGCAAGCACGCACATCCCCTGGACACTTTGGGCAATTTAGCACAGCCAATCCAACTAACTTGCACATCTTTGAACTGTGGAAGGAAACCGGAGCACGCAGACGCAGCGAGAATGCGCAAACTCTACACAGGCAGTTGCCAGAGGCTGGAATCAAATCTGGGTCCTGGCGCTGTGAGGCAGCAGTGCTAACCACTAAGCCACCGTACCATGATGGTAACACCACTGAATGTCAAGGGGCGGTGAGTAGATGGTTTCTTATTGGAGATAGTCATTGCCTGGCATTTATGTGGCATGAATGTTACTTGCCATCTGTCAGCCCAAGCCTGGATATCGTCCAGATCTTGTTGCATTTGAACATGGACTGCTTCATTATGGACCGAAACTTTGGAACCTAAAGTTGCCTGTCTAGTGCTAGCCTTAAGGAGAACTCCTCATGTCTGGGAAAGAAATTGGTATATATTGTAGTACAATGAGTGAAATATTACAGTCCTTATCAGAATAGCGATTTGGGTACAAATTGGCAAAGTAAATCAGGAAGACGTAGAGTTCAACAATGAACCTTGGCAAAGCAACAACAAAAAAAAAAAATTTCTCTCTGGTTGGAATCCTAAAAAGAAAAATGGTTGTGGTTGTTGAAGATCAATCATCTCAGGCCCAGGACATTCCTGCATCAGTTCCTCGGAATAGTGTCCTAGGCCCAGAGAATCATACAGTTCAGAAGCAGCCCCTCAAGTCTATTCTGCCAAAAATACACAATTTACACCAGTCCCACTTAAGAGCACCAGGCCCATAGCCTTGAATGTTATGACATTTCAAGTGCTTATCCAAGTAGTTTTTAAAGATTGTGAGGTTAGTTGCCTCAACTATCCTCCCAGTGCATTCCAGACTCTTGTCACCATCTGGATGAAAGAACTTTTCCTTAAGTCCCCTCCAAACTGACCTTTCACCTTAAAATTATGTACCAAATTATTAAACCTACAACTGAGGAGCACAGCTGCTTTCTATCCATCCTGTCCATGTCCCCTCAAACTTATACACCTCTACCAGGTTTCCCCTCAACCTTCCTTGCTCCAAAGAAAACAAGTTGAGCTTATCCAGCTTCCCCCCATAGCTCAGAAACTCCATCCACAGCAATATCCTGGTGAATCTCTTCTGCACCCCTCTAAGTTCAATCACATCCTTCCGCAAGTCTAGAAGATATAGGGGCAGAATTAGCACATTCGGTCCATCACATCTGCCCATCATTCAATCATAGCTGATGTATTTCTCAACCCCATTCTCCTGCCTTCTCCCAGTAACCCTTAATACATGTACCAATCAAGAACCACCTGGTTCTGTCTTAAATGCCCTCAATGACTTGGCTTCCACAGCCCTCTGTGGCAATGAGATCCACAGATTCACTACCTTCTGGCTCCAGAAATTCCTCCACATCTAAGTTCTAAAGGGTCGCCCCTTCACTCTGAGGCTGTGGCCCTGGGTCTTAATCTCTCTGACTAGTGAAACTTATAGAAGATGTTTCCAATCAGATCACCCCTCATCCTTTTAAACTCCATCGAGTACAGACCTAACAACCCCTTGTATGACAAGGCTTTCATTCATGGGATCATTCTTGTACACATGCTCTGGACCATCTCCAAAGCCAGCACATCCTTCCTTAGATATGGGGCCCAAAACTATTCTCAATATTCCAAATAAGTCTGACCAGAGTCTTATAGCCTCAGCAGTACATCTCTGTTCTGGTATTCGAGCCCTTTCTAAATAAATGTTAGCATTGCATTTGCCTTCCTAATTGCCAATTGAACCTCCACGTTTACCTTAACAGAATCCAGAGCTAGAACTCCCAAGCCCATTTGAGTTTCAGATTTTTGAAGCCTTTCCCAGTTTAGAAACTAGTCTACACATCTATTCTTCCTACCAAGGTGCACAACTTCACATTTTCCCACACTGTATTCCATCTGAAACTTCATTGCCCACTCTCCGACCCTGTCCAAGTCCTTCTGCAGACCCCCCTGCTTCTGCAACGCTCCCTCTCCCTCCACCTATCTTTGTGCCATCTGCAAACTTAGCAACAATGCCCTCAGTTCTTTTGTCCAGATCATTAACGTATAACACAAATAGTTGTGGTCCTAACACTGACTCACGTGGAACTCAACTAATTATCAGCTGTCAGCCTCACAAAGATACCGTTATCGCCACTCTCTGCCTCCTGCCAATCAACCAATTCTCTATACATGCCAGTACCTTACCCAAAAACCTGTGGGCTCTTAATTTATTTAGCAGCCTCCTGTGCCATACCAGAAATCCAAATAGAACACGTCTACTGAGATAGTAGGAACTGCAGATGCTGGAAAATCTGAGATAACAAGGTGTAGAGCTGGATGAACATAGCAGGCCAAGCAGCATTATAGGAGCAGGAAGGCTGACGTTTCGGGCCCAGACCCTTCATCAGAAAATGGGGGGGTGGGTTCTGAAATAAATAGGGAGAGAGGGGGAGGCAGATAGAAGATGGATAGAGAAGATAGGTGGAGAGGAAACAGACAGGTCAAAGAGACGGGGATAGAGCCAATAAAGGTGAGTGTAGGTGGGGAAGTAGGGAGGAGATAGGTCAGTCCAGGGAGGACGGACAGGTCAAGGGGGCGGGATGAGGTTAGTAGGTAGGAAATGGTGGTGCGGTTTGAGGTGGGTGGAAGAACAGGTTAGGGAGGCGGGGACGAGATGGGCTGGTTTTGGGATGGGGTAGGGGAGATTTTGAAGCTTGTGAAATCCACATTGATACCATTGGGCTGCAGGGTTCCCAAGCGGAATAAGAGTTGCTGTTCCTGCAACCTTCGGGTGGCATCATTGTGGCACTGCAGGAGGCCCAGGATGGACATGTCATCTGAGGAATGGGAGGGGGAGTTGAAATGGTTCGCGACTGGGAGGTGCAGTTATTTATTGCAAACCGAGCGTAGGTGTTCTGCAAAGCGGTCCCCCAGCCTCCGCTTGGTTTCCCCGATGTAGAGGAGGCCACAACGGGTACAGCGGATGCAGTATACCACATTAGCAGATTTGCAGGTGAACATCTGCTTGATGTGGAAGGTCTTCTTGGGGCCTGGGATGGGGGTGAGGGG
>NC_063356.1:44171059-44171539 GCF_021869965.1 Rhincodon typus | reverse complement strand
GGGTGTGGTGGGGCTGGAGGGGAGTGTGGAGCGGACAAGGGAGTCACAGAGAGGGCGGTCCTTCCAGAAAGCAGATAAGGGTGGGGAGGGAAAAATGTCTTTGGTGGTGGGGTCGGATTGCAGATGGCGGAAGTGTCGGAGGATGATGCGTTGGATCCGGAGGTTGGTGGGGTGGTACGTGAGGACGAGGGGGATTCTTTTTTGGTTTTTATTGCGTGGACGGGGTGTGAGGGATGAGGTGCGGGAGATGTGGGAGACACGGTTGAGGGCGTTCTCGACCACCGAGGAGGGGAAGTTACGGTCCTTGAAAAACGAGGACAACTGAGATGTACGGGAGTGGAATGCCTCATCCTGGGAGCAGATGCGGCGGAGGCGAAGGAATTGGGAATAGGGGATAGCATTTTTGCAGGAAGGTGGGTGGGAGGAGGAGTATTCTAGGTAGCTGTGGGAGTCGGTGGGCTTGAAATGAATATCGGTTTC
>NC_063356.1:44170255-44170559 GCF_021869965.1 Rhincodon typus | reverse complement strand
GTCATGATCAAGGGGGCGGTAGGAGGAGGTGTCGGAGAGTTGGCGTCTGGCCTCGGCGATGTAGAGGTCAGTGCGCCATACTACAACTGCGCCTCCCTTGTCCGCGGGTTTTATGGTGAGGTTGGGATTGGAGCGGAGGGCTGCACGTTCTGCAGGGGAGAGGCTGGAGTGGGTGAGAGGGGTGGAGGTTGAGGCGATTGATGTCTCGGTGGCAGTTGGAGATGAAGAGGTCGAGGGAGGGTAGGAGGCCTTGGGGTGGTGTCCAGGAGGAGGGGGTGTGTTGGAAGCGGGAGAAGGGGTCAGT
>NC_063356.1:44154590-44170155 GCF_021869965.1 Rhincodon typus | reverse complement strand
AAGGTGAGCCCTTTACTGAGGACTGACCGTTCGTCCTCAGTAAGGGGGAGGTCTGGGGGGATGGTGAAGACTCGGCAGGGCTGAGTGTTGCTGTCTCCTCTGGAGCTGCTGGCTGTGGAGGTGGTGGGCGCAGTGACGTCGGTGTCGGCTGTGGGCGGAGTTACATCGGTGTAGGCCATGAGCGGGGTTGCGTCGGCAGTGGGCGGAGTTGCGTCCACGTCGGTGATGGGCGGAGCAGCGGCGGCAGCAGTGGTGACGGTAGGTGCGTCTTCAGTGTCTGTGGTGCTGGTCTTGGAAATGGAGGCGGTGGCATCAGCAGCAATGGCGTTCGCTGTCCTGGAAGTGGGGTACCCGGCGGTGGCCGATGTGACGTCATCTGTGGGTTCTCCGACAGGGGCCTCATGGCCACATTATGGGGAAGGTCCTGGGTACGGCTGGGGATTTGGGAGGTGGAGGAAGCCCGTTTTGGGTGGTAGGCACCAGTAAGTTTACTGTACTTACGGTTTTTAGTGTCCAATAAAGCTGAGCAGAATTGAGTGTTGAGGTTGTGGATCCTACGAAGAATAAAAAACAGGAGGAGAGGTCCTTTGCAGGTCTGGGAGAGGGAGGCTCTGAGCTGGGGTAGGCTTGATTGTAGTGCCTGGAGATGCCGGCACATTGCTGCGAGTGTGTGTTTCAGGAGTTGCAGGGAGAAATGCTTCTGAAGGATCTCAATGCTATGAATGTAGACATTGTCACGGTTGGGACCAAATTAGGAAGGCCTGAATGTGGACTGTAGTCCATTGTGGTCTACTGACTCTCTTTTGTCTAACTTGCTCGTTAGGATTCGATCAGATTTGTCAAGCATGACTTCCTTTTGACAAACCTGTGCTGACTCTGCCCATTTTACCATGCACTTCCAAGTACTCCGCAATCTCAAGCTTGATAAATGTACATTAAAATCTTACCAACAACCAACATCAGCTCTATAGTTTCCTGTCTTCTGCCTCCCTCCCTTCTTAAACAGGGGTATTACATGAGGCATTTTCCACTCCTCCGGGACCCTCCCTGACTCCAGTGATTCCTGAAAGATCATCACCAATGCCTTCACAATTCTCTCAGCTATCTCCTCCAGACATCTGGTGTGTAGTTCAGACCTTTCAGCTTTTCTAGCTAGCATGTTCTCCTTAGCAATGGCCACCACATTCACCTCTGCTCCCGACTCTCTCGAAATTCTGGTATGTTGCTGGTGTCTTCCACCGTGAAAACTGATGCAAAGTATATATTCAGTTCATCTGCCATTTCTTTGTTCCCCATTACAACTTCTCCAGCCTCATTTTCCAATGGTCCAATGTCCATTCTTGCCTTTCTCTTACCTTTTAGATATCTATAAAAACTCTTGCCATCTTCTTTCATTTTATTTAATCTTGTTTAATCTTCTCCCCTCTTATTGCTTTATCATATCCTCTTCTCATCTTTAAAGGCTTCACAACATTGTATGCTTTTTCTTTTGCTTTTATGCTGAACCTGACTTCTCGTCAGTCATGGTTTCCTCATCCTTTCCTTAGTATGTTTCTTCTTCGTTGGGAGGAATTCCTGCTGTGCCTCCTGATTTACTCCCAGAAACTCCTGCCATTGCTGCTCCACCATCTTCCCTGCTCGGCTCTCCTTACAATCAATTCTGGCCTGCTCCTGCCTCATATCTTTGTAGTTACCTTAACTCAACTCTAATACTATTACATCTGACTCCAGTTTCTCCCTCTCTACAACTACAGGATGAATTCTATCATATCATGCTCACTGACCTTCACCTCCCTTATCAAGTCTGTTTCATTATACATCAATTCCAAGATTGCCTGTACTCTGGTCGGCTCTACCACAAACTGCTCCAGAAAAAAAAACAAACAATCACGTAGACATTCCATGATTTCCTTTTCTGGAGATTTGCTATACCAATCTGATTTTGCCAGTCCACCTACATTCTGAAGTCCCCCATGATTGTTGCAATAGTGCCTTTCATACATACCTTTTCTGACTCCTGATTTATTTTCTTCCCCACATCCTGACTGTTGCTGTGTATGGGAGGCCTGTTTTTGTTTGTCATTTATATAAATGATTTGGACAAAAATTTAGGAGGCATGGTTAGTAAGTTTGTAGATGCCACCAAAATTGATGGTATAGTTGACAGTGAAGAAGGCTATCCAAGATTACAAAAGGATCTTGATCAATTGGGCCAAAGGGCTGAGAAATGGCAGATGGAGTTTAATTTGAATAAATGCGAGGTATTTCATTTTGGTATAACAAACAAGCCCAGGTCTTATATATTTAATTATAGGGCCCTGGGTAATGCTGTCGAATAGAGAGACCAAAGGGTTCAGGTACACAGTTCTTTGAAAGTTGCATCACAGGTAGACAGGGTGGTTAAGGTGGTGTTTAGCACGCTTGCCTCATTGTTCAGACCATTGAGTATAGACTTGGGACCTAGAAAAGATTTACCAGGATGTTGCCAGACCCGGAGGGTTTGAGTATGAAGGTGAGGCTGGATAGGCTGGGGCTTTTTCCAGTGGAGCGTAGGAGGTTGAGGGGTGACCTTGCAAAGGTTTAAAAAAAAAAAGAATGAGGGGCATTAATAAGGTGAATAGCAAAGGCCTTTTCCCTAGGGTGGGGGAGTTCAAGACTAGTGGGCATATTTTTAAGGTGAGAGGAGAAAGATTTAAGGGACACCTGAGGGGCAACATTTCCACACAGAGTGGTTTGTATATGGGATTAACTGCCCAAGGTACATGCAGGTACAGTTACATTTAAAAGACATTTGGATAGGTACATGAACAGGAAAGGTTGAGGGGGATTCGGGCTAAATGCAGGCAAGTGGGACTAGTTTTGTTTGGGAAATTTGGTTGGCATGGACAAATTGGGCTGAAGAGTCTGTTTCCATGCTGTATGACTCTTTAATTCTTGTAACTCCCATCAGGGTCGTCTTTTTCTTTGTGATTCCTCAACTCTATCCACACCGATTCTACGCCTTCCAATTTTATCACTTCTTGCTATCAATTTTTGTTTAAACTAACAAGGCAACCCCATCCCTTCTGCCCATCCTTTTGCTTTAGTACCACATAATCTTGAATATTTAGTTTCAGACCCCATACCCCCTTGTAGTCACAGCGGTGATACCTGTGGCATTGTACCTGCCAATTTCAATCTGAGCTGCAAGCTCATTTACCTTGTTTCATATATAGTGTGCATTTAAGTACAACAAATTCAGTCGTTCATTGACTGTCCCGCTTCTCGTAGGTTTCCACTTATCTGCTGTGCCTGAAGTTAGATTCCTGATTCTTTCTATACTCTCTGTCCTAATACTTGTTCTGGAAACACTTTTTTCGCTCATGTGAGTAGGTGTCACTGGCCGCAGTCCCTTGAGGAATAGTGCCCTCAACAGCTTCCAAAACAGAATACTAATTGGTGAGCAGAACCCCAAGGAACTCCTGCACTATCCGCTTGTTCCTCTTTGACAGTCTGGTGCTCTCTCATTCCCTTGAGCTGCGGTGTGACTTCCCCTCTAAACTTGCTATCCATGTAACTCTGTCTTGTGAATGTGCCAGTGTCTCCATCTGCCACTCAAGCTCCAAAACCCAGAGCTCAAATTTCTACAGTTGCACATATGAACATTTTAGATGCTGGTAGGGTCCATGGACTTGCCATATATGACAGGTCATACATTCCACTCAGCTACCCTTGCCTGCCACGATTTAAACTTAAACTTATATAGTCTTACTGGCTAACTTTTCTAATTACCTAATCTAAAAGATAGTCCCCTTTTCTTATTCTGGCTGTTACTTATTGCTCGTGAATTTACTTCTCAGTTGATTTTTTGCTTATCCCCAAGTGATTTTAATACTTTTAAATAAACGCCATCTAGGCTTAATCATGAAAGGTAGTGCCTTACTAGTCAATCAGCTTGCTCCTTTCCGGTGATGTCACTCCCTTTTTTATTTCTCCTATTTATTTTAATCTGAAAACAATTTATTACAAAATAGTCAAATTAGCAACTATTACCAATGAGTTTTTGGTTTTCCTGTGATATCACTGTTTTGTGTTCAGCCCCAATACTGGACCTCAATTTATCCTGTTGAAAAGACCTCACAAACTATGAATCAAAAATGAAACAGCACCTCTTCCCCTCTGCACCAAATTCTCTCACTGCTTCGAATTTCCCGAAACACACACACTCAGCCTGTGCCTCAATCAGATGTGATCTCTCCTAGCTGCTTACGAGAAGCTTACATCTTCATCAAGCACCCTCAAAGTGCAGATATACATTGATGATTGCACTGTTAAGTTTCATTCCCGACTCTTTAGACAACATCGCAGTCTGTGCCCACATACCACGAGCTTGGAGAATGTGCTATCTTGTCAAGACTAATGTAGATCTTATAAAATCATGACGGACACAGATAAGGTGAATAGCCAACGTCTCTTCCCCTGGCTAGGGGAGTCCAAAACTACAGAACATAGGTTTAAGAGGGAAAAGAGTTGAAAAGAGACCTGAGGGGCACCTTTTTCACACTGAGGGTGGTACGTATATGGAATGAGCTGCTAGAGGAAGTGGTAGAGACAGGTACAAATACAACATTTAAAAAGCATTTGGACAGATACACGAAAAGGAAAGGTTAAGAGGGATATGGGTCAAATGCAGGCAAGTGAGACTAGTTCAGTTTAAGAAACCTGGTTGATATGGATGAATTGGGCCAATGACTCTAATTAATGACCATCCCTAAAGATAGAATCAGACTATCAAAAACATTTTTAAAAAATCATGGCTGAATCATCATGGGCATTAGCACTGACTAGAATCTGAATAAATAAATAAATAAGTAAAAACCCAAATAAATACCCCAGTTACAAGAATAGGTCAGAGGTTTGGATTTCTTTGCGGAGTAACTCACATTGTGAACTTCAAAATCTCTTCATGATCTAGAAGGAGAAAATCAAGAGTGTGATGGAACACTCCTTACTTGTCAGGATGACTGCAGCCCCTACGCTCAAAGTCGTAGCATAACCTAGGATAAACTAACCCATTTGCCTGGCATCACCTACACCACCTCAAAATATAAAAGTGCCCAGTAGCCCAAATTCAGACACTGACCATTGACTTCTAGTCTTCTTTACACTCAGGGGTGGCGTCAGGGGATTGAAGAATTGCAAATATTACACTCTTGTTCAAACTTTGGCAGTGCAGCCGCTTCCAGAAATGATTATACATTTTGTGATTCCCAGACCCTGCACGGACCCTCACGACATTTAATAACTGTAGAACTATTTCAATGAACACTTGAAATGTCACAGCATATAAGACTACAAGCCAATTACTGGAAAATGGGATTATAATAGATAGAGGCAACACAGTGTGGAGCTGGAGGAACACAGCAGGCCAGGCAGCAACAGAGGAGCAGGAAAGTTGACGTTTCGGGTAGGGACCCTTCCTCAGAAATGGGGAGAGGGAAGGAAGCTGGGAAATAAACAGAGAGAGGAGGGGTGGGGCTGGGGAAGGTAGGTGTGATGCTGAAACAAGAATGGAAATTGCTGGAGAAATTCAGTAGATCTGGCAGCATCTGCACAAAGAAGGCAGGGTCAACATTTTGGGTCCGGTGACCCTCCTTCAGAGCTCAGAATTCTAATGAAGTGTCACTGGACCCCAAACATTGACTGTTTTCTCCCAACAGATGCTGCTAGACCAGCTGGGTTTCTCTAGCAATTTCTCTTTTCGTAGCCTGGCCCCTAATCAGGTCTTCAACATCTACTCTAGTAAATCATTCCCAAGGCACTACAGAAACTTCACAGTTTCATAGCTCAATTGGTTTACTGAATCTTTATGCAGATTGAAGTCACCTATGAACACAGTGTTGCACATACTGCAGGTTTCTATTATTTCCTGATTTATACCATAGTCTATACTACCACTACTGTTTGGTGGTTTATAAATAACTCCAACTAGCGTGTGTTGCACCTTGTTGTTTTATTAGTTCCACCTAAACAGATTCCACATATTGTTCTTCAAATCAGAGATCCTCCCTTATGATCAGACTGACCTACCTCACATTATCAGCGCAACAACACCTCCTTTTCTTTATGGTCTTTCCTTCCTGAACATAGAGTTTCTTTGAATATTCGGTTCCCAGCTCTTCTGCTTTCTGTTCCTCTCATAACTTCCTTCCAATTTGGGTTACCCCTCAGGTTCCCATCTCCTGTCAAGTGAGTTTAAACCAGCCTTAGTAGCACCAGCAAATCTCCCTGCGAGGAAAGCAGTTCCAGCCCTGTTAAGATGTAACTCATCCAGCTTGTATGGACCCAGCTCCCCCGGAACTGGCCCTAAAGCCTCAGAAATCTGAAACCCTCCCTCCTACACCAGTTCTCCAGCCATGTGTTCTTACGTTCACTAACACACAGCACTAGGAGTAATCCGAAGATTACTGCTCAAGATGCTTGTTTTTAATTTTCTTCCTAACTTAAATTCTACTTTGAGGACTTTATCTCTCTTCCTACCTATGTCGTTAGCATAAATGTGGACCACAACTTCTGATTTATCCCCTTTTCAGAAGGAGTTCCTGCAGCTGCCCTGTCTTATTCATTTGGTTTCCTTATTCACTGGTAAGCTAGTTAGTAAGTTTAGACTACATGGGATCAAGGGAGATCTAGTTAATTAGGTACAAAACTGGCTTGATGGTGGAACAGAGAGGGTGGTGGTAGAGGGTTGTTGTTCAGACTATGACTAGCAGTGTGCCGCAAGAACTGGTGCTGGGTCCACTGTTGTCCGTCATTAATATAAACAATTTGGATGAGAATATAGGAGGCATGGTTAGTAAGTTTGTAGAGAACACCAAATTTGGTGGTATAGCAGACAGTGAAAAAGATTATCTAAGAGTACGAGATCTTCATCAATTGGGCCAGTGGGCCGAGGAAGGGCAGAGGAGTTTAATACAGATAAATGCGAGGTGTTGCATTTTAGTAAAACATACCAGGGCAGGACTTACACAGTTAATAGTAGGGCCATGTGGAGTGTTGTCAAACAGAAAGACCTGGAGGGGCTGATACATAGTTCCTTGAAAGTGGTGCCACAGATAGACAGGATGGTGAAGGTGGTGTATGGCATGCTTGCCTTCAATCAGTCAGAGCTTTGAATACAGGAGTTGGGAGGTCATATTACATCTGTACAAGACATTAGTAAAGCCACTTTTGCAGAATTGCATACAATTCTGGTTGCCCTGCTATAGGAAGGATGTTATTAAACTGGTAAGAGTGGAAATAAAAGATTTACAACATGTTATTGAGACTGGAAGGTATGGGTTAGAAGAAGGTAGATAGGTTGGGACCTTTTTCCCCTGGAGACTGAAGGGCAACCTTGTAGAGGTTTGCAAAATCATGAAGGGCATAGATAAGGTGAACAGCCAAGGTCTTTTCCCCTGGGTAGGGGAGTCCAAAAACTAAGGTGAGAGAGGAAAGATTTAAAAGGGATCTGAGGGGCAACTTTTTCCACACAGAGCGTGTTTGTGTATGTGGTACGAGCTGTCAGAGGAAGTGGTAGACGTGGGTAAAATTCCAACATTTAAAAGACATTTGGACAGATACATAGATAGGAACGGTTTAGAACGAAACGCAGGCAAATTGGACTAGTTCAGTTTAGGATACCTGGTCAGCATGGATGAGTTCGGCCAAAAAGCCTGTTTCTGGGCTGTGTAATTCCATGACTCTTGAGACATGGGCATTGCTGGTTGACTAGCATTTACTGCCCTGTCTGGATGTTTTTAATTTCCAGTGTAATCTCCTCCCTAATATGCTACCCATGTAGTCCTCTACCTCTCAGAAGCACAACAGTTACACCAGTCACTGCTCAAATTTCAAAACCCAGATCTGTATAACTAGTGATACTTCTGGGGCACACAACATGGCCATGTCTTCACACATACTGCAGGATGTACACTCAACCTATCCTTATAGACTTCCTGTCCCATAAGTCTGAAAACTATTTGTTACCTTTAACTTGCTATAAAAACTTAATCATAACTTTATTTGCCTTTGGTTTTACCTTATTATTTTACTTAGATTTCAGGAAGAAACACTACCACAAAAGGGTAAGATTAAATAAAGTCAAAGCAGCTGCCCCTTATTTAAATTTTCTTTTCAGTTTTAAGCTATTTAGATCAGGTCCCTAACAGCAGCTTCTCACCAATTAATAAACTTTTAAGTTGTGTGTGACATCTCATTGGATTTTTTCCCCACATATTGTGTCTCTCAGCACTGTTTAGAATGAAGCTATTCCCACTCAAATTTGTTTTTTTTAAAAACTTGTTGCCTCCTGTCTCTCAGTGCTGTGGTCAGAATGAGGCCACTTCACCCTGTGCTCGTTTGTTTTTGCTGCTCCTCTCACGGTGCTGCATTCAGAATGAAGCCAAACATCTAACATCTGAAGCACTATTAGGTCTTTTAAATTGTATAGCTTTTACTTTCCTTCATTTTACTGGACATTTTCTCATGTCTTAAAATGTATTGCCTACAGTTGGTTGTATCTTTGATGCTGCATTCTGTTATTTTTTGGGTGGGGTTATTATAGGGGCTGGTAGGCAATTAAATTCCTATTCCCTTCATTAAAGAAAACCTTGTAATTAGCTCCTCCAGTTTGGCTAGGACTATGTTTTAATTGAAGTGTTCTACTACAAGAACTATTTTCAGATGATACTTCATATTTTTGAACAGTCTGTTTACAATAGCCACTACAAATCATGTGACCTGTGACATTCTGAGCCAGATTGTCCTGAATAGAACTATCTAGCAAATAGTAAAACATTCACAGCCAGCCAGGAAATTCTGAGGAAGGGTCACCGGACCCGAAACATTAACTTTGATTTTTCTTCACAGATGCTGCTGGACCTGCTGAGCTTTTCCAGCAACTTCTGTTTTTGTTCAGGAAATTCACACATCCCTTTAAGGATGGAGAGAAGAAAGATCAAAGAAGTTGGAGAACTATAGAGTTCCAGACAACTTGTCTTTCTGGTTTGCCATGAACAAAAGAAACATTCAAAGTGTTGCGTCAAAAGGTGAATGCAAAACGGATCTCATCGATTGTATTATGAATGGCCTCTTATGCAAACTAGACAGGAGGAGGTTGAACGTGTCAAACAGCAAACAGGATAAATAATCAATGCACCACCCTCTTTTGGGAAAAAAAAGTTCTGTGAAACTGTATAAGTCACATGGAGGAAGCCAGTTTCTTGTTTACTTTAACAATAACAGGTTGTAGAGATGGAGTTCTTTCAGAATCCATCAGGAAAACAGTTAAACCAGCTGCTAACCAAGGTAATGCCAATAGCAATGCCTTGAAAGTGGGAGACAGATTCTGCCCAATCTGATTGAACTTCAGGCCCACATGAAAACCAACTTCCTGGCAATGTGACTACCAGAAATCTCAAACTTCTGCTCTAAATTAAATTCACTTCAACTAAAACATGTCTGGGATAATAAATAACCTTTATTTTCAAAGCTGACAAAAAAGTTTGATAAAAATATTTAAATTGGGACAATCATTGAGGGTAAAAAAACCTCACATGAACACCAAGGAAACACAAGTTCTATCACTTCCACCTAGAAGGACAAGGGCAGACATATGGGAACATCACCACCTCCAAGTTCCCCTCCAAGTCACTCACCATCCTGACTTGGAAATGTATCACCGTTCCTTCACTGTCGCTGGGTCAAAATCCTGGAATTCCCTCCCTAATGGCACTGTGGATCAACCCACAGCAGGAGGATTGCAGCGGTTCAAGGAGGCAGCTCACCACCACCTTCTCAAGGGCAAGTAGGGATGGGCAAGAAATGCTGGCCAGCCAGCAACGCCCACATCCCACAAATGAATAGAAAAAAGAAATCTGTGCAAACACTGTGTCGAGAGATAGAATTAATATGGGTGGACCTATAAAGCAACAAATGGATAGAAAACATCAGATTACTCAGATGGAGTAATCTGCAGTCCCACATTGCAGTTTTGGTGTTAGGCAGATTATTGAAGTGGGAGATTAGAGGAGTGTAACAAGCATGATACAGTAACAATTGTAGATTTTAATATATACTTTAAACAAACTTAATTTGCAGTAATAGTTTGAAGGAAGGTTCATGGAATGCATGAAGGAGCTTTCTAAATCAAAATGTTGAGAAAGCATGCAAAGAACAGTAAGATACATGTAGCTTTGTGTAATTAAATTAACTAATCATCTTAAAAGGAACCTCCAGTGAAATTTGATCATAAAGAATTTTATGCTGATTTTGAGAGAGATTTAAGTTCAAAAATTTGAACAAAGCAAACAACGCAAGGGTATATGGAGTGAACTGGCCAAGGGAGATCACAAAACTAGACTGATACAGAATGCAATTCCCCTAGCTCTAGAAGAGCCCCAAAGTTGTGGAAAGCAGCAAATATAACTTGAGAAATGGAGATGAGGAAATATAAGAAATTAATTGTTTAAGTGGCTTGAAATCAGTAGTAGGGAAATGGTTGAATCTATTACGAGTAATTCATTAATGGGGAGCTTTGAAAAAAATAAGATACAGGAACATAGGAATAGGAGTAGGCCATTCAGCACCTTGAGCCTGTTCCATCATTCAATGAGATCATGGCTGATATGTGGGCTAACTCCATATACCTGCCTTTGGTCCATCTACCTTGTACCTTGTTTAACAAAAATTTATCTCGGATAATTTACCAACTGATCTAGCATCAACAGTTGTTTGTGGAAAAGAGTTTCAAACCTCTGCCACCCTTTCTGTGCAGAAGTACTTCCTAATACAGATTGATAGAGTCTATTTCCATTTCAGTAATGCAGATGATGTTTTGCAAATATGCTAAAGTTTTTTTTGTTGGATATAATTGTGAGCATGGAAAACTGAAAGCTAGTGAATGTAGTTACTTTAGATTTTAAAAACAAAACACAAAAGTAGGGCTCACAGGATTCATAGTAATATATTTCTATTGGTTGAGTTTGGCTAACTGCAGTTGGTGATGTTCCGATGTGTCTGCTGCCCTTGTCCTTCTAGATAGAAATGGTCATGGATTGGACAGTGCTGTCTAAGAAGCCTTGCTGAATGTGTGCAGTGCATGTTGCAAATAGCTCACATGCCTCCTACTGAAAGTTGGTGGTGGAGAGATTGAATCTTTGAGGATATGGTGAGAATCAAGTGGGGTGCCTTACTTTCAATAGTGTCGAGCATCTTGAGTGTTGTTGGAGCTGCACCCATCCAGGCAAATTAGGAATATTCCATTACACTCCTGACTTGTGCCTTGTAGATGGTGGATAGGCTTTGAGGAATCAGGAGGTGAGATACTTGCTACAGGATTCTCAGCCTCTGACCTGCTCTTTCAGCGACAGTATTAGTATGGTTAGTCCAGTTCAGTTTCTGGTCAATGGTAACCCCAGAACAACTATCTTTCTTTGTGCCAGGTGTGATTACAAACAAGATTTTAAGGCAAGAGGCAGACAATTTGGAGGAGGAGAGGAAAAATACCTTCACCCAGAGGATGGTGGGGATCTGGAACTTACTGCCTGTAGGATGGTAAAGGGAGAAACCCTCATAACATTTAAGTAGTATTTAGATATCCACATGCAATACCAAGGCATACAAGGCCATAGACCAAGTGCTGGAAAATGGAATTAGTGTAATTAGGTGGTTGCTTTTGACTGGTGTGTATGAGATGAACTGAAGGGTCTTCTTCCACACTGTACATCTCTATGTCTAGCCATTGAGTGTCTACTGTGAAGTCTTTTGGTGTTATTTTTCCAATTCACCCTAGTCAACTTGTTCTGCATATCTCAGCTTCCTTTGTTCAGATTTAAGACTCTATTTTCCGAAGGAACTATGTTCTATCACATTATGTTCAGTATTTCCCAAAGGCTCGTTTACAAAGTTATTAATTAGCCCTTTCTCATTACAGAACACTAAATCCAAAATAGGTAGATCCCTAGGTGGCTCCTCAACATACTGTTCAAAAAACCCATATCATACAGGAATTCATCCTACACAGCATCAAACCTGGTCAACCCAGTCTATATGTAAACTAAAGAGACATAATATTATCCTATTACCTATGTTACATGCATCTCTAATTTCCAGATTTATAGCATGTCCAAAATTAGTACTTCAGTTTTGTATTTATTAATAACTTCAACCAACGTTTGCTTGCCTTTGCTGTTTTAAATTCCACCAACACTGACTTTACATCTTAATCCTTTGATCAAGATCTTCTCTACGTTATCCCTCATGAGGAGTGCTGCCCCGTCTCCTTTATCGTTTTGTCTATCCTTCCCGAATACAGAATGTGCTTTGATATAGTGCTCCAAACCTCTGGTATCCTGTAGCCATGTCTGAGTAATGGCAATGAAATCATATCCATTTACCTCAATTTGTGTATGGGGGTCGCCGATTTACAAACATCCAACTTGTGAACATTTGTACTTAGGACTGCAATCCCATAAAGGGAAGTAATTTTAAAGACCTGACATACAAACATTTCTTGTACTTATGAATGGCTACTTTATATCATCTTGCATTGTGTTCTGACTTGCAGTAAAAATCAATTTGCAAACAGATTCATTAATGCCATCCAGGGACTGCCTATAGTTAAATCATCAATATTTTTGCATGCTACATGCATTCAGACAAAGTTTCTTTAACTCAGCACTTTTAGACATTATTCTCCATTTTGATCTTATTTGGTGCTTGTCATTGCTTCATTGTCTTTTTGTTTTTCTTACTGCTTTTGTATTTATCTTTACTAACTTCTCTTGAATCCGAGTTCAGCCGGAGGTTCCCATCCCGCTGCGGATTTAGTTGAAGCTCCCCGGTCCCAAGGCCTCAGAAATCTGCTCCCTACCTCCAGTTTCCAGGCATGTCTTCAAACACTCAACTTTTCTTGTTTCTATGCTCTTGGAACAGGTGGTAATCTTGAGATTATTGTTTTGGAGGGCCTGCTTTTCAATCACCTTCCTAGCTCCCATAAATCTGCTTTCAGGACTTCATTACCCTACTTCCCAGGACATTGGTACCAAAATGGACCATACCACGACCTATTGATATTCATCCTCCCTCAGGAAAATATCCGACATCCATGACTCTGGCGCTAGGGTGGCAACCTAAGACCCTGGAGTCATGTTTACAGCTGCAGAAATGCTCATCTGTTCCCTTAAGATGGCAGCAGAGTAGGATGTTCGTGTCAAAGCTTCTTTACTTTGCCTTTTCTTTTTTTCCTCCTTTTTCCTTTTCTCTTCTTCTTCTCTCCCCTCAGCACTAGAGCTGGCAGCAAGTCCAGAGCAGCGAGACCTCATGCCCTGGAACACCACGAGCAGCGAGCCTTGCAGCAGCGCAGAGAAGAGCCCTGCAGCAGCACGTTTGGAAGCAGCCCAGAGCACCGCGCAGGCAGCGAGCGTGAGCTGGTGGTGACAGCGGAAGCAGGAGCCTGGGGTAGCCAACGGTCAGTAAGGGAGCAGGTGATGAAGGGGCAGTGTCCCCAGAGTGACAGGGGTCCGAGTCCCAGAGTAATGGAGGAGCTGAGGTACGAATCCCGGTACAGCAGCAACTTACCTGGTTGCTGCTGAGTGCCGGTGAGGAGCAGACTGGAGCCTGGAGCAATGCGGGACAATTGCTGGACTAGGGCCTGGTGCCACATGCCGAGCTGCTGTTATCGGACTGTAATTTAAAATCTTTTCACTATGTTGTAACTACCTCTGAAAGTAATGCTTATGCTTTCCTTTAATCCTCATTGTGTAAGACCACCTTTTTTTTTTAACTCTAAGATTTGTACCTTGGTACTTGTACCCAAGGTGGCGCCAATAAAAGGCAGTCATCGCAAAAACGTTTCAATGTAGTCCTATACTTCTATATTGTTGTACAAGTGACAATAAAAGGATATTCTATTCTATATTAGTAGTGCCCTTCCTCTCTTAATTCCGTCACTGCTGTTCAGCTGAGCTGCCTGTGACGCTAGTGACTTGCACTCCGGTGAGAAACCACGGCCCTCACCAGTATCTAAAACCAAAAATCAACAATCAAATAGTCTGCTGCCTTGCGGATGAACAGTAACTTCAACTCTCCTTGGGTTTTGGAACTCGAGCTCAAGTTTGTGCAGATGGGGACTCTTCTTGCAGATTTGCACATCTCAGACATTCATGACTTCCCACATTTCACAAGTTGTGCATTGCATAATGCCAGCCAATTTGCTCTGCCATATTTTAACAGTATTTTGTTAGAAGTAGAATAGATTATAGTTTACCAGTTACTCCCCAAAAGTTGCTTCTGTCACAGAAGAAGAAAAGAAATTTTTAAGAAAAGCACTCCTTTCCAACTTCAACTAACTCACCATTAATTAAACTCAACTCTCTGCTTAAAATCTGAATTCTGCTTGCAAACAGATGTCTGTATTTCTACTCTTTGGAACTACAGAACAAGAACGAGACTGAACTGGTTTACCCAATCAGCTACCCTCCAAGTAAAGGTTGTTTGCGCTGACCAAGGCTAGAAGAACAATTTTTTCTGGTGCCGTCTCCAAAGCATGAATTAGAACTGTATCAACATATCTTCATTGTTGCTGGTTAAGATACTTGAACTCTCTCCTAAGCAGGACCTGCACCATTAGAACTGTAATGGTTCGAGAGTAGTTCACTCCTGACTTCTCAAGGGCATTTAAGGACATGCAATAAACGGTGAGTCTGTCAACTTTTTAAAAAATTCACTATCGGGATGAGGCCGTCGCTGGCTAGGCAGCATTTATTGCCCATCCCTAATTGCCAGAGGGCAGTTCACAGTCAACCACATTGCCGTGGGTCTGGAGTCATAGGTAGGCCAGACCAGGTAAGGATGGCCGTTTCCTTAATAGCGAATCCAGATGGGTTTTTCCAACAGATCGACAGTGGACTCGTGGTTGTCTTTAGATTCTTAATTCCAGCTATTTTATTGAATTCAAATTCCACCATCTGCCATGGCAGGATTCGAACCTGGCCCCCAGAACGTTATCTGGGTCTCTGGATTAACAGTCCAGCAACAACACCATGAGGCCATCACCTCCACATTTCCCATAAAGGACATTCTAGAAGATTAAACATGCAAATATAGTTCACAGAGTTGATGGTAATATATTAGCATGAAT
Source organism: Rhincodon typus (assembly GCF_021869965.1). Classification (NCBI taxonomy): domain Eukaryota; kingdom Metazoa; phylum Chordata; class Chondrichthyes; order Orectolobiformes; family Rhincodontidae; genus Rhincodon; species Rhincodon typus. Next base: position 44,154,995 of record NC_063356.1, on the reverse strand, counting down.
GGAAATTGGTTAAACAGACAGGAAGAGACGAGTAGGGATAAATGGGCATCTTGAGTTGACAATTCGTAAAAATAAAGTGCTACAATCAGTGATAGTAGGAACTGCAGATGCTGGAGAATCCGAGACAACAAGGTGCAGGGCTGGATGAACACAGCAGGCCAAGCAGATGAAGGGTCTAGGCCCGAAACGTCAGCCTCTCTACTCCTATGATGCTGCTTGGCCTGCTGTGCTACAATCAGTGCTGGGTTTCAGCTATTAACCTTCTATATTAATGTCTTAGACAAACAATATCGTATCCAAGATTTCTGATGATACAAAGCGAACTTAAAACGTAAGTAAACAGGCTACAAAGAGATACAGAGACAACAAGGTGCAGGGCTGGATGAACACAGCAGGCCAAGCAGC
>NC_063356.1:44127311-44154090 GCF_021869965.1 Rhincodon typus | reverse complement strand
CAGTTGTATCAAAGCACTAAGAAGTCTCAAAAAAACATAGGAAAAAAAAAAAATCAATTAAAAAAAAAGGACCACCTGGGACCAGAAAAAGATAATGTCAGCCCTGTAGACCATATAAAGTCCTCCATAAAAGCATCTAGGGGCTAGTGCCAAAATCTGGACAGCTGTCACACAGACTAGTCAACCATGAGCCTGAAAAGTCACTCATCGAATCATATCTTATAGATCATGTCCCAAACAACACCATCATCATCCTTGGTATATTCTATCCCACCAGAGTACATACCCAGCAGAGGTTGTGACACAGTAGTATACAGTCAAAGATTTGCCCTCAAGAGCCTTCAATATCGACTCTGGACATCAGGGTGGCACGGTGGCTCAGTGGTTAGCACTGCTGTCTCACAGCACCAGGGACCTGGGTTCAATTCCAGCCTTGGGCAACTGTCTGTGTGGAGTTTGCACATTCTCCCCGTGTCTGTGTGGGTTCCCTACGGGTGCTCCGGTTTCCTCCCACAGTCCAAAGATGCGCAGGCTAGGTGGATTGGCCATGTTAAATAGCCTGTAGTGTTCAGCGATGTGTAGAGTAGGTGGGTTATAGGGGGATCGGTCTGGGCGGGATGTTCCGAGTGTCGGTGTGGACTTGTTGGGCCGAAGGGCCTGTTTCCACACTGTAGGGATTCTATGAATGTGGGTAAATTGTTGGAGGTGATTTTAAAAGATAGGATTTAGAGAGGCAATAATTGAGTAGGAATAGTTAGCGTGGTTTTGTGGGAGGAAAAGCATGTCTCACAAACTTGGGAAGTTAGCAAAAAGATTGAGGAGTGCAGAGCAGTAAATGTTGCTTACTTGAACTTTAGTAAAGTCTTCGACAAGCTTCCGCATGATAGACTAATTAGTAAAGTTAGGTCACATGGGATTCAGGGTGAGCTTGCCAGTTTTGGATACTAACTGGCTTAATGGCAGGAGATAGAGTGGTGGTGGATGGGTGTTTTCAGACTGGAGGCCTGTCACCAGTGGTGTCTCACATGGATTTGTTCTGGGTCCTTTTTTGTTTGTCATTTACATAAATTATTTGGAGGTGAACATAGAAGGCATGGTTGGTAAGTTTGTGGACAACACCAAAATTGGTGACATAGTAGCCAGTGAAGAAGGTTTTCTAAGATTACAAAGGGATCTTGACCAAGCAGGTCTATCGGCTGTAAAATGGCAGATGGAGTTCAATCTGGATAAATGCGAGGTGTTGCATTTTGGAACAGCAAACAGGGGTAGGACTTATACAATTAATGGTAGGGCTTTGGGTAGTGTTGTAGAGGGGCCTAGGGGTTCAGGTACATAATTCTTGAAAGTTTGTGTCACATATAGACAGGATGGTCAAAAAAGGTATTTAGTACGCTGGCCTTCATTGCACAGTCCTTTTGAGTACAGGAGTTGCAAAGTCACGTTGGAGGTTGTACAGAACACGAAGAGGCCTCTTCAGGTATACTTTGTCCAGTTCTGGTCACCTGGTTATAGGAAGGATATCATTAAGCTGAGGAGGGTTCACAAGAGATTTACCAGGATGTTGCCAGGTATGGAAGGCTTGAGTTATAAAGAAAGGCTGGATAGGCTAGGACTTTTTCCACTGGAGCCTAAAGAGGATGAGAAGTGACCTTATACAGGTTAATAAAATCATGAGGGATCCAGATAGGGTTAATGGTAGATAGCTCTTCCCTAGGATCGAGGGTTTCAAGACAAGGGGGCACAATTTTAAGGTGAGGAAAAAGATTTTTAAAAAAGACATGAGGCAATATTTTTACACAGGTTGGTTTGTGTGTGGAATGAACTTTCTAAGGAAGTAATGGACGTGGGCACAATTATAATGCTTAATTCAGACTTGGATACGTACATGATTAGGAAAGGTTTGTAGGGATATGGGCCAGGAGCAGGTAGGTGGCACTGGTTTAGTTTGAAATGATGCTTAGCATGGACACAAGGGTCTGTTTCCGTTCTGTATGACTCTAAGTCTCATAACATCAGGCCAAACACTGGCAAAAATATCTGCTGCTGGTAATAATACACTACTTATAGTAAACACAGAAAATGGAAAGGGCATAAAATGTACTGAGTGGGAGATTCAAAGTCCATCAACGAGACTGGCAGTACCATTAGATCTAAGCTGATAGCGTCCCAAAAGGAATGGTGGTGGGAGGTGATGGATCTGAGTTGACATAAGGGCTATTAAGGAATACAAGGTTGACTGGGGGCAAATGGGGCATTAGGGACTGTGGAAGGTGGGCACTGGCTAACATGAATGAGGAGTGAGGGAGTGAGAAACAGAGATTTTTCTGTTTTTAATCTTCACTTTTAACTTTGAAAACAATGCTGAAGTCCCAAGACAGATTTTCTACCCAGGCAGTCTCTGGAACTACGTGGCCTCTCTGGCCGTCCTTGGATCATCTGGCCCAATTCTTAACGGGTGTCCCTGACTAAACACCATTTTCAACGGTCAACTTGGGAACAAAAAACAGGGCCACAGCAAAATTAAGTGAGGGCCAAATGATACTATCAGTTAGATCTGCAGATGACAAAGCACAGAGAAGACTTGCAATAACTTGGAGGTAGACTAGCAACAGCCAGCGTGAAATTTGAAATGAAATGAATATCAGCAAAACCAAAGTCATTTCATCCCACAATCTCTTCCAATACATATCTAATGTTGATGTTGTACATAACTAGTACTTTCAATGTGCATTTTAGAAGATTTTGGTCTCACAAACATGGTATTTAATAAATTTTAAAAATCAGCACGGTACCTTCCAAGCCATTGCGTAGTTCTGCATGCAAAGCTTAATAGGAACACCACTCTTTGCCCTTTTTATATATGTTTTCAGTATGCACTCCACTTTATATTCTACCTTATTTCATACTGTATTCTGTAACTGATGTGTCATAAATCTCAAGTTTTATTTTAACCTTTATTTTCATGGTCATCCAACTAGCTCTAGCTTTGAATGCTTACCTTTTCCCCGATGAGATTTGCTTGGCTAGCACTCAAAGTATCTATTGAGTGGGAGCAGGTTCAAGATACCAAACTGCCTACTCCTGTTTCTATTTCTTATGGTCTCATGTTTTCAGTGCCAAAAATCACATTTTTGCATTAACCCAGTAAATAAGTTGAACGCATTTTCAGTAACAAAATGCTACACTTGCATCAGTAGACATCCTTAATTTTTCACCTCAGAAATGTATGCTTTACTTGTATTGTAAATCAACACGATCAAGCGATTAAGCGGTGTACAAGTTTAATATACATCATACTGTGTTCAGCATGGCATGTGATAAACAGAAATTAATCCTCCAACAAAAAGGAAGAACAAAACTGTTGTGCAGCTACAACTCTCAGCATTTGCTAAATAACTGCACTAAAACAAGGAAATTGGTGTTGTTGAAAAACTAGTGCGAGATCAAAAGGAGGAAGGATCCGTCCTGAAAATGATGCCCAAGATCAATTGCAGAATTTGAACAGGGACCAGCCACTGCTCTGATTGTAAGGATCATGTATCCAAATGGATCCTAAAAGATGATCAGGCCCATCTCCAGAAGTGCGAAGAGTACATATGCACGTAAGTGAACCAAATAAAACCCTAAATCCAAAGATTTCAGGCCAACATTGTAGCTACTTTATGGAATGAAATGTTGCATCTGGAGACGAGGATTGCTCAGAGACCACTAAGCAACCGCAATGCAAAAGTTACAGTGGCAAAATAATGAATACCCATTAGATCATATTGGCAAAATGAATGAAGGCCCCCAAGTTAAAATGACAGAACGTGAAAAGGCAAGATTCACAATGGCACTAACCTGCACGGTCAACAAAAGTCTATGGCAACTTTTTAAATACAAAGCCATGCAAGTGATGAGCATCAAGTTCCCTGCAGGGGACCTTTGTGCACAAAACAATTGACATTTTTGGGAGCATTTTTATAGACTTCAAAGATTTAATTGTACACGGAGTACAAAATGTGAAAGCTATTTTGATGTGACAAGAAACACAACATTGATAATTTATATGTTTTTAATTACAGATAAAGAATGGGATGTTAATACTCCCAGTTATTTACCAGCAACTGTAAGAAGCTCAAGTGAACATTTCGATCCTGTCTTCCTCAGGTGAGGAAGGCTTCAGGTTGATAAGCTTACAGATATTCCATCACAGCCAAAAAAAGCTACTATACTATTTCTCCACGGGAAGATACCACTGGATCCAGATAGAGTGTACACAATCATTCATTCTTCATGTTTGTGATACCGTAGACAGCTACCTTTTATTTGCCTGGATTTGGCAGTGATGCAACCATACATGAATTGAAGAAACATTAATAGAAATACAGCTTAGCTGGCAGCATATTGTTGTCATCCACTCAAAGGATACTAGTGGTTTTGTATATCATCTAGGTATGCTCACCAAGCAATGCTAGTTGCATGAAACCCACAACTAGCAATCAAACTGTAGATCTACTCTTTGGAAGCCTTGTAAAGACGGGCATTTCTCATTGCCATTGTCACCACCACCACCACCATTCTGGTACCCACTCATTACAGGTGTATCCAATTAGCACACCCTTATAAATTTCCCAGGCTGGAAGCAAGATAGGAAAAATAGTATTCTTCAAATGAGATTTTTTTAAATGGAATAGATATGACTGCAGCCGCTGAATGTGAATGTGAGATGTGGCATCATCTCCTCTGCCAGCAAGATGTGTTAACATGTGAGAATATAACCCAAGTACAAACCTTGAGCTGGAATGCAGGTCTGCCATGGAGGTCTGTATCTTACAATCTTCTCCTTTTCAAATGGATTGGTATTACAAACTGCAGTAATAAGCTCACTCTCATTGCCAGAATTCACCTGAATAGATAAAAGTCTTGTGTGATACATAAGAAAATTAACTTTCAACTAAGCAGATTAGTGAAGGCAGAAGATAAAGAGAACCAATGTTAAAAGCAGAAAGTGAGGGAAAGCTCAGGCCCGGGAGCATCCAAAGGACAACATATTAGACTTGGAATGTTATTGCTGCTGCTATCAAACCTGTTGAGCACCTTTGCAATTTGTTTTTATTTCAGATTTTCAGCGTTGTAGCAATTTACTTTTATTTGAGAGAAAGAAGTGGTCAATCACACCGTATAATTTGACAGCAGTTAAAATTAGGTTAGCTAAGGGTTTTGATGAAAAGTTAAGTATGTGAAAAGTTAACTTTTTTTCCTGCAAATGCCACCCCAACCCATGGTGGGAGAAGGGGTAAACAAAGGAGGGGCAAAAGGAAACAAAGTTGCAGAGGTAGCCCACAATTCCACAGACTAATGGATATACCAATGCAACGAAATTTAACAAAATTTAAAACATCAACAATTGCACAATATATAATCAGTTAAGATGATGCTCATGTAGACAGGACCCAGAAAACTCCATCTGTCCATTTTGTACAAGCAATGTGCATTGAGGAACTTTGTTTTAACCTAGTATGTTTTGCATGGAGGCCCATATAAAGATTGCTAATTTAAGTGAGGTTTCCTCTTCAAATGGCACTCTATGGCATCAAGTTGCTCATTTACAAATTCTTAAGTGCCTTCCCTCTTAATATCAATTACTTTTCTCCACTAACAATTTTACCCACTCCCAACTCTGATGTGAATCTATACTGAATAACCATCTGAATGAATTGCATCATCTCATTTCTTTCTATCATAGAATAGTACAGTACAAAAGCAATCCATTCAACCTAGTGGGTCTTTTTGAAGAGCAATACAGTAAAGTCCTCAACCCCCTCCCCAACCTACGTCTTTGATACGCAATGAAAAGTTTGTTTCTTTCATTTTCAAAGCCAATTTCTGCATGCGTCCCTCAAGTCTAGCTACTAGCTACCAAGTTTTTCCCTTGAATCATACAACAGCACTTTTAAACCACTGTATGGCTCACAATTTGCTGAGCATTTCCTTCAGCAACGCAACTCTTTTTAAAAAAAAAAAAAAAAAAAATCAGGCTGTCCAAAACTTCAAAACTGCTCTCTTTGGGACATCTTTTTTCTTTTGTCTGAATAAGTTTTCTTCCCTCAAGTGTGTGCAGAACCTCAGTTCTATGGTTACCGGCTACCATATCTTATTTTGTCTAAAAGACATTCTTCACAGATGAGCCTAATTTACAAATATTGACACAAATTCACGTTCGTTCATACATTTCAAGAAAATATTGCTGAACAACGAACAGGAACAAGAACAGAGACACAGACAATAATCGTGTTGCCTCTACTCCTGCTATGAGCGAGCTGAACAAGTTTGGATAGGATCCAAACTGGCATATTCTAGGCATTTTCTATCAACCGACTCAGTTACGAGTTCTGGAGTAGATGGGACTTGAACCTGTACTTTCTGCCTCAAAGTCTCCACAACAGTCCCTCCCTGGCATATACTATGATTCAACTAGTCAGTGCTTTAACCTGGTGATCTTCTGGACTGTGTCTCTGTGGTCCAGTGGTCATGTCCTTACTTCTGACCTGAAAGGCTTGGAATCAAGTACTACCTGCTCAGGAGGTGTTTAAAGTGTCTGAGAAGATTTATCATAACGTGTCTGAACTGGTTGATTAAAAATATCTATAATTCCTCTGTTGTACACATCTTCCCACAACACAAGAAAAATTTATCCTTTGACAGAGAATTCCCCTGATCACCTTAAATTCCTACAAATCTCATCCCTGAATAAAGTTTCACACTTTGATGCTTGTTCAGTACTACCAGGCCATTTCTGAATTTTTCAGTCGTCCTAAATCGGCATGCGTCTTTTGCAAACACACTCAAAATCCAATAATCAATCGGCCAGCTTTGGGGTTCCATCTTTGTATTGGAGTATGTGCAGTATCTAGTCTTATTAAAATTAAGTAGAACTGTATCAAGATTATTTTCAAGCAAAACGCAGATCCTGAAATTCAATTAACACCAAGTTATAGAAGGAGCTAGTTACTGTAAAAAGAAATAGAATAAATATTATTTTCCAGGAAAGGGACAGCCTACTTCAAAGTATTCCTTTAGTCTGGTCTTACCTGCAAGTTACCTTCAGCCACTCGTTTCTCTAGTTCAGTGGCAGCCATTTGTTTTGTCATTCCCTGCCATGCCTGGATTGCTACTTGTGATGTTATTTGGGCCAAGCGCAGTTCATCTCTGCTAAGAAGCTGCTCTGTCCGATGTTGCCAGTTCATAGCTCGTTCAAAAACATAATTTAGTGCTTCACCTTCTGGCAGTCTGACAGGAATCTTTTGTACTGTCGTGAGTAATGGGAGGATTTGCTCAAATGATGGTTTTTCTGATCGCTGACAAAGTGGGCAGAGCCAGGGTAGCTCCCCATGGTGAGTATTCACCATTGAGACACAGCTGCTATGGAACCAGTCTTTGCAAAGCTCACACTGCAGCATGGAGCCAGTTGCAGCCTTCTGACAAACACAGACCTTTGTTTCCATACAGTCCATATCAGAGAGAAATTTCATGGAATTTGCTGTTTGGAGGGAGCGGAATGACTCCATTTCCTTTAGTCTGGCTTCATGGAACGATGCCACCTATAAATCAGAAAAATAAATAATCTCGCTAACACATTCTGACAATAAGACGATTTCTCATTGAATTGTCCCCACCGTCAGGTATACGTCAATTACTTATTGCTTCGCAGCACTAGAACCAATTCCCTGATAAAAAGCAACACAATATAGTGGACTTCTTTTCCTGGGTACCAGCTCTAAATGAAAGAAATTTGATGATATTGATATAGTGTTAAGTGCAACACAACACATCAGAAACCAGTAGTTTACAACACATTCAGCTTATTGCATCAGTACTAGAGCCACATTCAAAACTAATCTCATTATTTTGCTTTGTTTCCAGAATATTGTACCTTCTTCCACTTCAAAGGTCAGTCCAATAATCCCTTCAAAGAATCATTGGTGGTAAAGTATTCCAAGCGCCAACAATATTGTGCAAGAAATTTTTGCAAAGCTTACAATGGGCTCTGATTATTTAAAATCACTAACAAGAGGAAATAGTGAAAAGCTATCAAACTCTTCAAACATTTGAAATGCTATTTCTTTGGACCCCGTTTCATATACATTTGACATACACGAAACCTCCTCTTAAGTTGCTCTGCTTGAAGTCATTCCACTTCAACAATGCTGATATAATGGCATTGGTATGCACACAAGATAGGACCTTCTGGCTTAGTGTCTATTTTATAGTTTTCTCACTCATGCATTATCCTAGTGAAGCCACTTGATAAAATATATTTCTTTCTATAATGGGGTGCTCAATGCTTATGGACTGCTAAAAATCTAGCCAACTAATCTATTAGATAAAATTTACTTCCACTATCTTACTCATACTATATGTATTTATAAAACTGAAAATTCTGTAGGACTTCACTCTTCCAGGGAATTACCCATTTGAACTTTTGGGGGTCTCCGTTCATCTACATCCTTCTTCCCATTTCCGTGTACACAACTATTCCTTGTTTATTTCTCCCAATGTTTATGATCTCACATTTTGTTGTGATGCAAGATATTTAATCAAATTCCTTCTGAAAGTTAAGGAATATATGGACCATATATCTTTTTATTTTTATCATTTTAAAAACTGGGAACTAAATGAGAAAGAACTGTTATTAAAACCAGCGTTTGAAAGAATGGCTGCAGTTTGGAAAGCAAGTAACCTGATACCCATGGCAGGCACTGTAAAGAATCAGGAGGCAGACTGGGAAGCATGGTCTGTAGCCAGTTCTTGTTGGGGATAAAACAAAAAAGTGACATCACAGGAAGCCTATAGGTTAAGAACCAAAAAAACTGCAGATGCTGTAAATCAGAAACAAAAACAGAAATTGCTGGAAAAACTCTGCGGGTCTGGCAGCATCTGTGGAGAGAAGTCAGAGTTAACATTTCAGTTCGAGTGACCCTTCCACAGAACCTCAGTTGTGATGAAGGGTCACTTGACCTGAAACATTAAGCCTATAGGTTCTTTGGCTAGTATTGGGAAGGGGGAATTTGAAGGCAGAAAGATCAAATTAAACACCAGACCTGGCACAAATACCTGCTTATGAGTCAATATTAACTGGCTGAAGCTTAATCTGTTCAGAATGATGAAAAGACAATAAAACCAAAATCTATAAAACAAGAGGAAATGAAACAGAGAAGAAGTCATAGGCAGCAAGGTTCTGAAGTGTCACTGGACTCGAAACATTAACTCTGCCTCCTCTACATAGATGCTGCCAGGCTGCTAAGTTTCTCTCGGAACTTCTGATTTTGTTTCAGACTTTCAGCCTTCGTTTATTTATTTATTATGCATTGGGCTCAGTGGTTAGCACTGTTGCCTCACAGTGCCAGAGACCTGGGTTTGATTCCACCCTGGGGCGACTGTCTGTGTGGAGTTTCCATGGTCTCCCCATGTCTGCATGGGTTTCCTCCGGGTGCTCCGGTTTTGTCCCACAGTCCAGACATGTGCTGGCTAGGTGGATTAGCGTGGGAAGTGCAGAGTTACAGGGATAGGTTGGGGAGTTGGGTCTGAGTGGGCTGCTCTTCAGAGGGCTGGTGCTGACTCAATGGACCCAATGGCCTGCTTCCATGTGGGATTCCATGATTCTAATATGCATTATAGATGATATTTTGGTTATAATTTTTCAAAATGCATGCGTTTCCGGGGAAGTTCCTTCAGATTGGAACATAGGCAATGTAACTCCTTTGTTCAAAAAGGGAAGGAAAGGAGAAAGCAGGAAATTACAGCCCAGTTAGATTCACATCTGTCAAAGAAAAATAATAAAAGCTATTGTTAGTCACTACAACAAGGTACTTGGATAAGTTCAAAGATAATGAAGCACATCCAATATGATTTTGTCAAAGGGATATCACATGTTTAACTAATTTAACTTCTTTGGAGTAGTAACTTGCACTGTAGATAAAGGGAAACCAGTAGATGTATTGTACTTAATTTCCAGAAGACACGTGATTATGTGTCACATCAAAAATTATTGCAGAAGATAAAAGCTTATGGTATAGGGGCTTAACATATTGGCATGGATAGAAGATTGACTAGCTATAGAAAGCAGTGAATAGGAGTAAATTGGTCTTTTTCAGGCTGGCAGAATGTCATGAGACGTGTCACAGGATCAGTGTGGGGAATTCAACTCTAAAACCATTTATATAAATTGTAAAATGAAGGGACCAAAGGTACAATAGCTAAATTTGCTGATGACAAAGACAGGTAGGAAAGTGAGTTGTGAAGAGGACATAATGTGCCTACAAAGGGATAGAGATAGGTTAAGTGAGTGGGCAAAGATCTGGCAAATGGAGTACAAATGTGGAAAAGTGTGAATTTGTCCATCTTGACAGAATTTTTTAAAAAATTATCTAAATGTTGAGAGTTGCAGGGCTCAGATGTCAAGTCCCTTTCACTAGGCTGTCCCCTACATTCCTTCTTACTCACCCGCCTTGAATGACTTTCTATACCACAGTGCCACGGTCAGTCAATTCATCCACCCTGCAGTCCTTTATTTCATCCAGACAATCTAAAAGACACTCAGACCAGTTGGACAATTGCAAAGGATTAGGCTCCGGCCTTCTGGATTCCCTTTCCTACTTCATTTGTTGTCACATTTCACTGTCCCAGAACCCTGATAAAAATCAGACAACCCCACCCTAGGAGGTGCGACTGCCTCTGATACGAACAATGTAGATAATTCTCACCCTCCCTAATGGGTTGTTGTATCAGTAGTTCAAACTCTAGTTCAAACTCCGAGTCAAAGCTGCTCAAAACTTACTGCAGATGTGCTTATCCTGGACCAAACTGGTATTCAGGAACGCTCATATGCTGGAATCGTGATCCATCACCTATCCTGAGATCTTTAATGTGTTTTGAGGGACTACTTAATTATTTTATTCAATTTTATATTTAGTTAATGTCATTATGTATTTTATTAACCTTACCACCATTTGATATGCTACGTTGAACCTTACAATAGAATTTATTCACTTACCGTATACTCACCAAATAACCAGTTTCTTTACCTGTAGCAAAGTAAAATTAAATCCCGAGTCTAAATAAAATGTAATGCAAAATCAACAAAACACCTTTTTCCCTTCCCTTATATCCCCTAACCACTTAACTCTGGAATTGTATTGTAGGTTGCTTTAAAGTTGGCTAATTTTATTAGCTCCTAAAATAAAAGGCCTATCTGACTGCCTTAATGAGTATCCAGTTTCAGCTGCTAATCAAGCTGCTCTCTCACACTCGACCTCATCACCACCAGTCATCCTGCCACAGATGCTTGTGTCCGTGACAGTATCAGTATGTATTACTATCGGACAGCCTTCTGGAAACATGGCCAACCTTCACATTGTGCATATCCTCCATCACATTCTATGGCACTATAACCTCACCAAATGAAACAGATTGTGAACAAACGACTTTTAGCCGGTGACAAGTGGTGTTCCGCAAGGGTCAGTGTTGGGACCACAACTTTTCACTTTTATACATTAGTCTAGATGAAGGAATTGTGGGCATTCTGGCTAAGTTTGCAGACGATACAAAGATAGGCAGTATTGGGGAGGCTGCAGAAGGATTTGGACAGGTTAGGAGAGTGGGCAAAGAAATGGCAGATGGAATACAATGTGGGAAAGTGAGAGGTCATGCACTTTGGTAAGAAGAATAAAAGCATGAACTATTTTCTAAATAGGGAGAAAATTCAGAAGTCTGAAGTGCAAAGAGACTTGGGAATTCTAGTCCAGGATTCTCTCAAGTTAAACTTGCAGGTTGAGTCAATAGTCAGGGAGGCAAATGCAACGTTGGCATTTATTTTGCGAGGATTTGAATATAAAAGCAGGGATGTACTACTGAGGCTTTATAAGGCTCTGGTCAGGCCACATTTGGAGTATTGTGTGCAGTTTTGGGCCCCATATCTCAGGAAGGATGTACTGGCCCTGGAGGGAGTTCAGAGGACGTTCACAAGAATGGTCCCAGGAATGGAAAGCTTAACATATGAGGAACGTTGGAGGACTCTGCGTCTATACTTGATGGAGCTTAGAAGGATGAGGGGGGATCTAATCAAACCTTACAGAATACTAAATGGCCTGGACAGAGTGGATGTTGGGAAGATGCTTCCATTGGTAGGAGAGACTAGAACCCGAGGGCACAGCCTTAGAGTAAATGGAAGGCCTTTTAGAATGGAGATAAGGATAAACTTCTTCAGCCAGAGAGTGGTGAATCTATGGAATTCGATGCCACAGAAGGCTGTGGAGGCCAGGTCATTGAACACATTTAAGACTGAGATAGATAGGTTCTTGATTATCAATGGGATCAAGGGTTACAGGGAGAAAGCGGGAGAATGGGATTGAAGAACTTATCAGCCATGACTGAATGGCGGAGCAGACTCAAGGGGCCGAATGGCCTAATTTCTGCTCCTATGTCTTTTGGTCTAAATCTAATTCCAAGACTGAGCATCAATAACATGCTACGGAGCACCAGCAGAAACATAACTGTATTCCAGCACAATCCGTAACATCATCGCATGGGCTATCCCCTATTCTATCATTACCATCAAACGTGGAGGTCATCCTAGACTGCTAGAAGAGGGGAGGAGGACATGCTAGGAGCAGCTACAAAACAGAGATAGTAAGAACTGCCGGTGGTGAAGTCAGAGATAACACAGTGTGGAGCTGGAGGAGCACAGCAGACCAGGTAACATCAGAGGAACAGGAAAGTTGACGTTTCGGGTCAGGACCCTTCTTCAGGAATGGGGCAGGGCCAAACTGGAATGGCCTGGATGTAGATTGGAGTCCAGTTCCGTAAGCAGGTACTGAGAAAGGCAACGTGGCTGTGGTGCCCGCTTTGCTTCAGAATGTGGTCGAGCAGTTTCACGGCTGAAGAGATTACCAGAGGGTTGCAGTGGGGGTGAGATCTACTGAGGTCTGTCCAGGGGGAGGAGGATAACTTCAAGGTGAGCATCCCTAGAAGAGGCTTCACAGTGGGGTTATAATTCACTCAGAGGTAGTAAGAACTGCCAGTGCTAGAGTCAGAGATAGCACCAGTGTGGAGCTGGACGAGCACAGCAGGCCAGGCAGCAGAGGAGCAAGAAATTTGATGTTTCGGGTCGGGACCCTTCTTCAGAAATCATTCAGGCTGCTTGGAGCTTGCGAGTAACTCACCTCCAAATTCCCCAAAGCCTGTCCACATTCTACAAAGCACAAGTCAGGAATGTGATGAATTACTCTCCTTTTGTCTGAATGAATGCAGCTCTAACAACACTCAAGACTTTGATACCATCCAGGCCTAGCAGTTGCTTGATTAAAACGACAATGGTCAAACATTCATTCTTTCCACCACCAACGCTCAGTTACAGTTGTGCACCATTTAAAAGATGCACTAAAGTAACTAACCAAAGCTCCTGAGACAGCACTTCCAAATCCATAACCACTACTATCTATAAGTATAAGGGCAGCAAATACATGGGAACACCATCACCTGCACATTCCCCCTAAGCAACTAAGCATTCTGATTCAGAAATATACCAATTTTTCTATAGTGTTTCTGGATCAAAATGGTGGAACTCCCTTCCTAATGATATTGTGATATGCCCACACCAAACAGATTTCAGCAATTCAAGAATGTAGCTCACTCGCAACTTCTCAAGAGCAACCAGGGATGGACAATATATGCTGGCAAGCCAGCAATGTCCACATCCCATAAATAATAAAAAATTACTCCAGCTAATGTGCCATACTGGACAAGTCAGATCCCAGAATGAAACTAGGATTCAAAGATCATATAGTTAACTTTTGCAGTTGATTAATGTGGTGGTTGCCGTAAGTATAGTCATAACAGGCTGCAGATGTTCTTTAACAACATACGTTTATCGTACAAAAGAAATAATCTGTTACGATCTGTTTTGAGTGGCGTATTTAGTCCTTTTTTTTGAAATGAAGAAAGGTTGAGACAGAGGTGGAGAGCAGCCTGTCCCAATTCAATAAAGTAAACACTTTGGCAGGCCTTGGGTTTTTTTTAAAAAACGTTGGAACAGTAGAAACAGCACGAGTCGGTAGAGTCTGGCTCCCACAGAACCAGGGTTTTAATTTAGCTTTCAGTAATTGTTGGGGTTTGGAAGCTGGCTGTGGAAGATATCGCTCTTTCTCTGCTACAGCTAAAAAGCTTGCATTCTTTCTCTCTGATAGAATTGTGTGAGACATAATCTATTTGACTGATTTTGCCTTGGCCAAGGGTGTGTTTATGGGACATTACTATATTGCAACAGTTGCTGCTTGGATTATTTAACTGCCATCATTCTGTTAGGTTTTCCACTAGAGTTAGTTACAACAATTCCTTTTTCTTTTGTTCATATTTTAACTAAAGGGTAAGAATAAAGGGTGTTTTGCTAAAAGCTGAATAGTGTAACCAATTGAATTACATCTGAAACACAACACCTTACACTTGTCTTTAAATAGGATAAAAGTTAGGGTCTAGGCCACTTCCTTGATATACTTGAAGGGAGAGGGTTGGTCTTGCCCATAATAAAACAAACAACTAAACAAACCAAATACAGAAGACAGAAAGAAAGATCTTAACGTCAAAACAATGTTTCAACCCATTTCTCAACATCTTCTGTAAAATGGGTTCAATCACAGAAATATCACTTTCGCAACTAACACCAGCAGCCAGAAGCGGGGACGCCAGTGACCAGCAGCCCGGTGCGGTGCATGGTGGCAGTGAGCCAGTGGAATATGGCGGTGCCAGTGGAGTGGGGCAGCATCCAATGGTCAGACCACGTGGAAGGCTCCTCTGCTGGTCTGATATGGACAGACCTTGGACAGAGACTGCAATATTTGACTTTTTGTCTTTTCTGGCTTTCTGACCTATGACTATTCCATGTATAGCTTTAATGTAACTTTTTTTCCCCCCTGTTTCTCTACTTTGTAAATAAGGACTGCACCTTGGTAAGCTGTACTCGAGATAACGCTGTGTTAGTGACATTATTACACTAACTATTCTTATAACTGAAGACGTTGTACATACGTACCATGGTACCTAAGATGGTGCTGTAAGTGGTGACTTAGCAACTTTTCACTGTACTCATGCGAGTGCTTGAATAAAGCTAATTCAATTAAATTTTTTAAAAATTCAGTTATTTGGCTTGAACAATGGAGACAATTTTAAGGTTCTTTTAGGAGTCCTCTTGACACTGGTCAGTCAATTCTTTTGCTCTAAACCTTTCCAGCTCTGACGACGAAGATTGTCGTGCCACCTTTTGTGCCTCAATTCTCATGCTTTGGAAACTCTAGGATAGAAACTACTTTTGCTGAGGCGACTGGTTATCTGTTTTGAACTGAAAAGAAAACATAGGTCTTCTGCTAGGATAAAACATTCTCTTTTGAACTCAACGGAGTCTTTCTCAATTAAAACTTTGAACCTTCTATTACGAAGTGGAAACCAAACTAATCGCTAATAATCTTTACTCTATTAGTCATAATCCAAACTGTGTAAATAGTTTATCCATTAACACTACTTCAGTCACTTTCTTTTTTGGTATAGATGTATTTAGGTCACTTCCAAATTGACCCCCAACCTTTTAAAAGGACCTTCACAAAACTGATCCATGGGGCATTATCAGGGAATCAACTCTGGATCAATGGACAGTGCAGGAGGACATGCCAGGAGCAACATTAGGCATACCTGAAAATGAGGTATCAACCTGGTGAAGCTACAAACAGGACTGCTTGCATGCCAAACAGCAAGCGACCAACAGAGCTAAGCAATTCCACAACCAACAGATGAAATCCAAACTCTGCAGTCTCACTGAACAATTCACTAGAGGTGGCAGCACCACAAATAATCCCAACATCAATAATGGAAGGGCCCAATACATCGGGGCAAAAAGAGTGCAGCAAATTTCAGCCAGATGTGCCAAGCAGACAATCCATCTTTGCGTCTTTCAGAGAACTCCAGCATCACAGGTACTCATCTTCAACCAATTCAGTTCACTCCACACAATGTCAAGAAATTGGTGAAGGCACCTGACACTGCAAAGGTTATGGGCCCTGACAACATTCTCACAGTAGTACTGAAGATATGTGCTCCAAAACCTGCAGCACCTCTAACTAATCCATTCCACTTCAGCTACAACATTAGCATCTACCCGACAACATTGAAAAAGCAGGACAAATCTAACACAGCCAGTATTGCCCCTCAGTCTACTCTCAATCGTCAGTAAAATGATGGATTGGGTTGTCAAAATGCTATCAAGCATCTCTGGTTTAGCAATAACCTGTTCATTGATGCCCAGTTTGGGTTCTGCCAGGGTCATGCAGTTCCTAACTGCATTAGAGGCTTGGTTCAAATATGAACAAAAGAGCTGAATTCAAGAGGTTTACTGAGAGTAACTGCCTTTGAAATCATTTGACCCAGAGTTGTATCCAGGAGACCTAGCAAAACTTGAGACAATGGGAATCAAGGGAAAAACACTCAACTGGTTTGAGTTTAACCTGGCACAAAGAAGATTGTTGTGATTTTTGCAGGTCAGTCATCTCAGTTCCAGGATATCACTACAGAAGTTCCTCAAGGTTGCGTCCTCTGCGCAATCATCTTCGGCTGCTTCGTCAATGACCAAACCTTCATCAGGTCAGAGTTGGAAATAATTGCTGATATTTGCAACATGTTCAGCAACATTCATGACTCCTTAGATACAAATGTTGGCCATATTCAAATGCAGCAGGACTTGAACAATATCCAGGTGTGTACTGACAAGTAGCAGCCAACATTAAGGCCTCAAAAATATTAAGTAATGACCATCTCTTAACAAGAAAGAATCTAATCACCATTCTTGGACATTCAACAAAGTTATCATCAGTGAATCCTGGAGGTTATCATTGACCAGCAACTGAACTAGGCTAGCCATATGAATATGCTGGCCACCAGAACAAGTCAAAGGCTAGGAATCCTGCAGTGAGTAATCCAACTGCCTTCCCAAAGCCTATCCACCATCTACAAGTGTTATGGACAAGATCAAACCCCCTCAAAACATTTTAAGAAGATTAGCCTAGACCCCAATATTTTCTTATTTTAAAGGCAAGTGCCAGGCATTGCGTTCGGATATAATTCAATTAGTCAAACTATCAGTCTTGAAGCAAAAACGCACTTTACTCATACACTTGTTAATATACAACAAAAGAAAGAAGAGATACTACAGTGCGGAGCAGGCCAGGCAGCAGAGGAGCAGGAAAGTTGACATTTCAGGTTGGGACTCTTCTTCAGAAATAGGGGAGGAGGAAGGGAGCTCAGAAATAGAGAGAGGAGGGGTGGGGCTGGAGAATGTAGTGGGATGGTGATAGGTGAGTGCAGGTAGGGAGTGGTGGGGATTGGTCAGTGGGATGGGAGGGGTGGATAGGTTGGAGAGAAATGGACAGGTTGTGTCAGGTCAAGGAGGCAAGGATGAGAGGGTGGGTTGGTCATGGGATGAGGCTGGGGGTGGGGAGATTTGTCAACTTTCCAGTTCCTCTGATGCTGCCTGGCCTGCTGTATTCTTCCAGCTCCATACTGTGTTATTTCTGACATCAGCATCTGCAATTCTTGCTATCTCTAAAAGAAAAAAAAAGAGGAAATGGGTATAAATGAACTCCACTGGAAAACTTAACAGAATAAGAGATTATTTAACTACTAAAAACAGTAATTATTCCAATATAGTAACATCCTATAAACACATCTTTGGCGTAGGAGGGGTAACAGGCATCTTCTCTCTAGGGTGGGGCATTTCAAGACTAGGGGGCATATTTTTATGGTGACAGGAGAAAGATTTAATAAAGACATGAGGTGTAAAACAGATTGTCTCACATGGAATTCTCTAGTCCTGGAGGTAAAACATCAAGAGAAAACTCAGAATAGCAGGGAGAGATGTTCTGCAGCTTTCAAACCCAGCATCAAGATTCCATCAACCGCTACTGAAAAACTAAGATGAAAAATCCTGGTTCTGTGAGAGCTTGACCCCATTCATTCAGGCTGCTTCTATTCTTCCAACTTTTTTTTTTAAAAAACCCAAGGCCTCTCAAACTGTTTACTTCATTGGCCCTAAGTAACCCAAATCAGTATATCTGACTCAACCTTTTTTCATTTAAAAAAAAAACCAGGACAAAATACCCCTCTTAAAACCATAGTATCATTACATAGGGCACAAGTCAGGAGTGTGACGGAACTCTCCATACTTGCCTGGATTAGTGCAGCTCCAACAACACAAGAAGCTTGACACCATCCAGGTCAAACAGCTCATTTGACTGGTCACACACCCACAAACATTCCTATTCCACCACTCAGCAGCCAAGTGCATCACCTACACGATGCAGTGCAGAGTGACAGAGTGACAGTCTGTTCCAAAGCAGCTCGCTTGATGAGGACCACATCCACAAACAACCACTCCCTCCACCAATGCTTGGTGGCAGCAGTGTATATTATCTCGAGATAAACTGCAGAAATTCGACAAAGATCCTGAGGCAGTGCCTTCTAAGCCCACTACCATTTCCATCTAGAAGGAGATAGAATCATACAGTCAGACAACACAGAAACAGACCCTTCGGTCAAACCAGTTCATGCCGACCATAATCCGAAACTAAACTAGTCGCACGTGCTGCGCTTGGCCCATATCCCTCCAAATATTTCTTATTCATGTACTTATCTAAATGCCTTTTAAATGCTTTGTAACTGTACCCATATCCATATCTCTGGAAGTTCATTCTACATACAAATCACTGTGTAAAAAAATTGCCCTTCATTTTTTAAATCTTTCTCCTCTCACCCTAAAAATATGCTCCCTAGTCTTTGAAATTCCCCACCCTAGGGAAAAGATGCCTGCCATCTATACTATCTATACCCCTCATGATTTTAGAAACTTCTATAAAGTCACCCCTCAACCTCCTATGCTCCAAAGAAGAAAGTCCCAGCCTATCCTTATAACTCAAATCCTCCAGTCCTGGCAAATCTTTTCAGAACCATCTCCAATTTAATCATATCCTTCCTATAGCAGAACGACTAGATCTGTAGACAGTAAATGATTTGGATCAGAACATGGTCAGTAAGTTTGTGGATGAAACCAAAATTGGTGACATAGTATAGAGTGAAGAAGGTAAATTTACAAAGGGATCTTGATCAAATGGGTCAATTGGCTGAAGAAATGGCAGATGGAGTTCGATCTGGATAGATGTGAGGAATTGCATTTTGGGACAAGGGTAGGGCTTATACAATTAATAGTAGGGCCTTAGGCAGTATTGGAGAACAGAGGGACATAGGGTGCAGGTACATCATTCTTGGAAGTTTGCATCATGTACAGACAGGGTGGTTAAAAAGGCATTTGGCCTACTTGCCTTCATTGCTCAGTCCTTTGAGTATAGGAGTTGGGAAGCCATGTTGAGGTTGTACAGGTCATTGACGAGGCCTCTTCTGGAGTACTGTGTCCAGTTCTAGTTGCCCAGTTATAGGAAAGATATTATCAAGCTGGAGAGAGGTTAGAAGAGATTTACCAGGATGTTGCTGGGTATAGAAGGTTTGAGTTATAAACAAAGGCTGGATAGACTGGGGCCTTTTTCCACTGGAGCACAGGAGGTTGAGAGGTGATCTGATAGAATTTTATAGAGTAGTGAGGGGTAGAGATAGTTAGTGGTTGTTGACTTTTCCCTAGGATGGGACATTTCAAGACTGGTGGCACATTTTTAAGGTGAGAGGAGAGAGAATTAAAAAAAGACAAGACTTTTTTTTTTTTTTTTTTTTTTACACAGAGGGTGGTTAGCATGTGGAATTAACTTTCTGATGAAGTGGTGGATGCGGGTACAATTACAACATTTAAAAGACATTTAAAAGACATTTGGATAGACACCTGAATAGGAAAGGTTCGGAGGGATTATGGGCCAGGAACAGACAGGTGGGACTAACTTAGTTAGATAGATATAGACTGATTGGACCAAAGGGTCTGTTTCTGTGCTGTATGACTCTACTCCAAAATTCTAACGTCCTCTACTGCCTCAACATAACATCCAAATTCCTATATTCAAATGTCTGAGCAATGAAGGCAAGTGTGCTAAATTCTTTCTAAATCACCTTATCTATGTGTGATGCAAACTTCAAAAAATTAATGTTTCTGAAACTTTGGGTCTCTTTGTTTTACAACATTACCCCCAAGGCCCCAATTATAATTGTACAAGTCTTGCTCTTGTTTGTTTCACCAAAACGGAATACCTCGCATTTATCCAAATTAAACTCCATCTGCCACTCTTCAGCCCATCGACCCAACTGATCAAGATCTCTTTGCAATCTTAAATGACCTTTTTCACTGTCCACTTGTACCACCAATTTTGGTGTCATCCGCAAACATACTAACCATGCCTTCTATATTCTCATCTAAATCATTTATATAAATGACAAACAAAAGTATGCAGCCAGCACCGATCCCTGTGGAACACCATCACCTGCAAATTTCTCTCCAAGCCACTCACCATCCTGACTTGTAAATAAATCACTGTTCCTTCAGCGTTGCCTGGTCAGAATGCTGGACCTCCTTTCCTAATGGCATTGAATCTCTACCTACAGCCTATAGACTGATGTAGACCAAGAATGCAGCTCAAATGCAACTAGGGATGGGCAATAAATGCTGGTCCAGCCAGCAATTCCCCTGTCTCTTGAATGAAGAGAAAAGAAAAAAGTTATTTGTGCAGGTACGAAGAGGCAAGATTAGTGAGCTAATTCCACAGATAACTTAGACACACGCACGCACGATTTAGAGACATAGAGCAACCAACCAGCTTCAAAATAGTACAAAACTGATATCAGTTACATTTTGTTAGTACAACATCAAACACATTGACCCATTACCCAGGTTAACTTACACTTTGTAGTTTTGGAACTTTCCCTTTTCCATTCTGTGAACTTTCTTTTGATTTCTTAGTTTTCTTTTTCAACCCAGTTGCACAAATGTCTGACCTGGGACACAGTACCTAAAACAATAAAAATCCTAATTTACCAAGAACATTTGGGAAGAGTAGAAAATGTCAAAGTTTGTCATGTCAAAGTTTGTCTCTCTATGAATACTACTGAATGAATCAATCAATTAATCAAAAGATCCTCTAATATTGCATCATCATAGGAACACAAGACTTGGGAACAAGAATAGTTATTAAAGATATAAGATCCACAGTCTGTAGATTAAGGTGAATAGATGGTCTTCAGTAGAGTAATGTGCTCTTCCTGTCAGATATGGCAGATTGGGGAGAATTTCAATGTTCCTGATGATTTTGTCTGCAGGAAGTCTGCTTGGCTGCAAATCCTATTGGATCATATGCATTAGATGGAGTAGCATTTACAGGCAATGAGGAATTTACAGGAGCCAGGGGCTGTGATGAATGGTAGTTTCAGGAAATTAGAAAAACCACAGGTTCGGTAGGGTAGGTAAGTTACCTCCAGGAGAAGTAGGCAGGTAGTGCAAGAGTCTACTGTAGCCACCCCCATCTCAAAGTATGCGGTTTTGGAAACCATAGGGTGATGGGACTCTCAGGGGAATACAGCACTGACTCATGTTTCTGGTACCAAACCGGGCTCAGGTTCCAAATGATTAATTGTTGTAGGGGACTCCCTTGTCTGGAGACACAAGCAGACATTTCCGCGGCGGAAAGCAAGACATCAGAAAGATTTGTTGCCTCCCTGGTACCAGGGTCAAGGATGTCTCAGAGAGGGTGCAGAATATTCCCAAAGGGGAGACTGACCAGCAGGAAGTTGTTCTACACATTGGTACCATTGACATAGGAAGAGAAAAGGACAAGGTTCTGAGAAGAGAATATACAAAATTAGGCAGAATGTTGAAAAGTAGGTCGTCAAGGGGAATAATATCTAGATTACTGCCAGTGCCACGTGCTAGTGAATAAGAATAGAAGGAGAACGCAGCTGAATGCGTGGCTGAGGAAACAAAGAAGATAGGAGCAGGAGAAGGCCATTTGGCCCTTCAAGCCTGCTCCACCATTCTTCACGATCATGGCCAATTGTCCAACTCAATAGCCTAATACTGCTTTCTCTCCATAAACTTTGATCCCATCCGTCCCAAGTGCTACATCGAGTCGCCTCTTGTATACATTCAATGTTTTTGCATCAACTACGTCCTGTGGTAATGAATTCCACAGGCTCACCACTCTTTGGGTGAAGAAATATTTCCTCATTTCCGTCCCAAATCATCTACACCAAATCCTCATACTGTGACCCCTGGTTCTGGACACACCCACCATTGGGAACATCCTCCCTGCATCTACATTGTCCAACCTCGTTAGAATTTTATAAGTCTCTACGAGAACCCCCCCCTCATTTGTCTGAATACTAGCAAAACAATCCCAACCTAGTCAATCTCTTCTCATACTTCAGACCCACCATGCCCGGAACGAGCCTGGTAAACCTTCACTGCACTCCCTCGAGAGCAAGAGCATCCTTCCTCAGAAAAGAGGAGAAAGATACACATTTTTGTTTCATTGGAATCTTTTCTGGGGTAGAAGTGGCCTGTATATGAAGGATGTGTTGCACCTGAATTGGAAGGGGACTAAAGTACTGATGGGAGATTTGCTACAGCTACTCGGGAAGACTGAAACTAGTAGCAGGGGTGGGGAGGAGATTGCAAAAGACAGAGCGAGAGAGTCCCAGAGAGATCGTGAGAAAATAAATCAGTCTGAGGCTGATGCAGTTGAGAAAAGGAGAACACAGTCAAGGCAGGAAACAACAAGGCAGAGAACGAGGTAAGACTGATAAATTAAACTGCATTTATTTCAGTTAAAGAAGCCAACCAGGTAAGGCACTCAGGGCATGGTAGGGAACATGGGACTGGGATATCATAGCTATTACAGAAACTTGACTCAAGTATGGACAGGACTGGCAGCCTAATGTTCCTAGATGTAATAGGAAGGATAGAACTGGGACAAGAGAGGTAGGGGAGCGGTGTTTTTGGTTAGTGATACCATTACAGCCGTGCTTAGGGAAGATATTCTGGGAGTACACCCAGTGAATCTATGTGTGTGTAACTGAGAAATAAGAAAAGGATGATCACCTAATTGGAATTGTACTATAGACCCTCCCAATAGTCAGCAGGAAATTGAGAATCAAGTTTGTAAGGAGAACTCAGGTCATCTGTAAGAATAATAGGGTTATAATAGTAGGGGATTTTAACTTTCCAACCAGACTGGGAATGCCATAGTGTTAAAGGCTTAGATGGAGAGAAATTTGTTAAGTGTGCACAAGAAAATGTTCTTATTCAATGTGGATGTGCCTACCAGAGAAGAAGCAAAACTTGATCTCTTGGGAAATAAGGCAGGGCAAGTGACTGAGGTGCCAGTGGGGGAACACTTCAGAGCCAGTGATCATAATTCTATTAGTTTTAAAATAGCAATGGAAAAAAATGGACCTGATCTGAAAGTTAAAGTTGTAAATTGGAGGAAGGCCAATTTTCACAGTATTAGGCAAGAACTTTCAAAAGTTGATTGGGAGTGGATATTCACAGGTAATGGGATGGGTGGACAGCTGGAAGTCTTCAAAAATGAGGTAACGAGAGTCCTTAGACAGTGTGTTCATGTTACTGTGAAGGGCAAGGCTGGTAAATGTAGGGCATGGTGGATGACTAGAGAAATTGACGCTCTGGTCAAGAAAAAGGAGGAAGCATATGTCAGGTATAGACAGCAGATATCGAGTGAATCCCTGGAAGAGTATAAGGGCAGTAGAAATATACTTAAGAGGGAAATCAGAACTTGGGGAAATAAATAATGATATCTTGGGAAGTGTACATATTACAAAAGAGTTGGGTCAAGTGCCTTATAATGCATAAAGGTGGATAAATCCCCAGGACCTGATCAGGTGTACACCAGAACTCTGTGGGAAAGTAGGAAGTGATTGCTGGGCTCCTTGCTGAAATACTTGTATCATCAATCGCCACAGGCGAGATACCAGAAGACTGGCGGTTGTCTAACTAGGTGCCATTATTTAAGAAAGATTGTAAGGAAAAGCCAAAGAACCTAGATCGGTGAGCCTGACGTCAGTGGTGGGCAAGTTGTTGGAGGTGATTCTGGGGGACAGGATTAATATGTATTTGGAAAGGCAAGGACTGATTAGGGATAGCCAACATGGCCTTGTGCATGAGGAATCGTGTCTCACTAACTTCATTGATTTTTTTGAAGAATTGATGAAGGTGGATGAAGGGAGAGAGGTGGGTGTTGTCTATATGGACTTCAGTAAAGCGCTCAACAAGTTTCCACATGGTAGACTGGTTAGCAAGGTCAGATCACATGGAATACACAGAGAGCTAGCCACTTGGGTACAAAATTGCCTTGACAGCAGGTGATGGTGGAGGGTTGCTTTTCAGACTGGAGGCCTATGACTAGCAGTGTGTCGCAAGGATCGGTGCTGAGTCCACTGCTTTTTGTCATTAATATACATGATTTGAACTTGAATATAGGAAGTACAGTTTGCAAGTCTGCAGATGAAACCAAAATTGGACGTGTAGTGGACAGTGAAGATTACCTCAGAGTACAACAAGACTTTGATCAGTTGGGCAAATGGGTTGACGAGTGGCAGATGGAATTTAATTTCGATCAAATGAGAGGCGCTGCATTTTGGTAGGGCAAATCAGAGCAGAACTTATATACTTATTAGTAATGTCCTGAAAAGTGTTGCTGAACAAAGAGACCTTGGAGGTCATAGTTCCTTGAAAGTGAAGTCACAGGTAGACAGGGTAGTGATTTGGCATTTGGTATGCTTGCCTTTATTGGTCAGTGTGCTGAATACAGGAGTTGGGATGTCATGTTGCAGCTGCACAGGACATTGGTCAGGCCACTTTTGGTATACTGCATTCAGTTCTGGTCTCCTTGCTATAGAAAAATGTTGTTAAACTTGAAAAGGTTCAGAAAAGATTTACAAGGTTGTTGCCAGGGTTGGAGGAAATGAGCTATAGGGAGAGGCTGAGTAGGCTGGGGCTATTTTCCCAAACATGTTGGAGGCTGAGGAGTGACCTTATAGAAGTTTATAAGATCATGAGGGGCATGGATAGAGTGAACAGCCAAAGTCTTTTCCCCAGGGTAGGGGAGTCCAAAACGAGAAGGCATAGGTTTAAGGTGAAAGGGGAAAAGATTTAAAACGAACCTAAGGGACAACATTTTCATGTAGAGGGTGGTGCACACATGGAATGAGCTACCAGAAGAGTTGGTGGAGGCTGGTACAATTACAACATTTAAAAGGCATCTGGATGGGTATATGAATACAAAAAGTTTAGAAGGATATGGGCCAAATGCTGGCAAATGGCACTAGATTAATTCTGGATATCTGGTTAGCATGGACAAGTTGGACCAAAGGGTCTGTTTTTGCGCTGTACGTCTCTATGAATATGGCTTAAAATCATGGCTAATCTGGTGTGGTCTCATCTTTACTTTCCCATGTTCATCCCATCTCAACTTCTCTATCGAAAAGCCGTTTAACTTTACCTTGAATACTTTTAAAGATCTTGCCCACCGTAATGAAATTTCTCATTGCTCTTAAGTTACAGCTCTGAATATTTAGGTCTGTTGGCTCTCGTAATAGCTAAGACTCTAGAATTCCTGATGCTCTGTGGTTTGAAAACCTTCAATAAAACACTTACACATGTCCCTCACTTTATCAGTTAGCATATTCACAGTTGCAATCTGTTTTGAGCATTATACCTTCCTGACGATGACTTGCATCAGCTTAAATATTTCCAACTAATTGCTTATTAATCACATATGTAATTGGTGAAAAAATTGCTGAAAGTGATGAGGCATAGTTTGGGTGCTAATGTTTTAAGAATCTTTTCTGCAATGCCATAACTTTACAATTATTCATCTCAAGCCCTCCATCCCTAACTCAGATCAGGAAAATTCATGTACACAATGAAGGTAACATAACACTCAATTCTGTCATAGCATTCAACTTTTCAACAACTTTTGTCTTGAAACGTTTGTAAACATACATGATTTACAATTGCTTTCTTTTCTGACAGCCTGTTAACTGTTATTTAATTCTGCAATATGCACTCATCCACCATGCACAATACTTTCCCACAAAGGATTTAGACCTTTCCCAATGTTCATTTGTAAATATAGACAAAACACAAATTACGTAATTATAATGAATATAATACCCAGTAACAGAGAGACTTGAGTGACTCCAGTTGAAACACGGCCAGCAAAGGTTTGGGCAGGATGAAATTCAGGTCAGGCAAAGGTTTGACCATAAATGGATTCAGATCTGCCATCAGTTTGGAAAGTTGAAATTCTGTTCTGATATCAGGGTTTGAGAAGGACAAGATTAAATCTTCCAATCTTGCTTATATATAGGGATGGTGCCAAAGGACTGTAAAATTACAAATGCTACCTCGTTCCTTACAAAATGGTGCAAATATAAACACAGCAACCACAGCCAGCTAGTTTAACTTCAAAGCAGTGGAAAAGCTCTTAAAACTGATCATTCAGGACAAAAATAACACAGTCATTTAGACAAGCGTAGTTTAATTAAAAGAAAATCAAAACAGTATTGTTGAAGGCATGTCAAGTTTAATTAATGAGTATTTTTGATTAAGTAACAGGAAGGATTGATGAGTGGAATGTGGAAATTTCCATTGACCTACAAAAGACAGGTTTATCCCAAACTGAAGCCCATGAAATAAAAAGGGGCAATGGCAAGAGATAACAAGGTGTAGAGCTGGATGAACACAGCAGGCGAAGCA
>NC_063356.1:44031643-44126911 GCF_021869965.1 Rhincodon typus | reverse complement strand
CTCCTCTGATGCTGCTTCGCCTGCTGTGTTCATCCAGCTCTACACCTTGTTATCTCAGATTCTCCAGCATCTGCAGTTCCTACTATCTCTGGGGCAATGGCAACATGGATACAAAGTTGGATGAGTGACAAGGAAGAGAAAATAGTCGTCAACTTTTTTTCAGATTGGTGGAAAATAGGCAAAGGAGTTTCTGAGGGGCTAAGTCCTAAAGCTGCTACATTTTTCTCATAAATGACTTATACCTGGATATACAGAACACAACTACAAAACTTGAAATATTGTGAATTGAGAAGGAAAGTGACAAACTGCAAGGGGACATAAACAGGTTGCTGGAATAGGCAAACATTTGGCAGGTAAAATTTAACACAAGAAGTAGGCAGTGATGCCATTTTAGAAGAAAGAACAAGAATGAGAAATATAAAACAAATGGTGTAATTTAAAAGGAAGAAAAAGAGACAAATAACTCTACGACGGCTGGTATCCTGAACCATTCACCCTTTATTCATCCGTGCATAGCACGTGACACAACCTAGACGCTTACAGCCAGCTCCTAGAGTGAGCAGAACCCCTTACACTCCCGTTTGTGTCAGTCAACCAGAACTCAGACTGGACCAGGTTAACAGCTCCAATCAAGGAACTCATTCTAGGAGTTGACTGATCTCATTCCAACAACTACACCCCTCCCCCTCCAAGTACTGGGACAGAGGCCCGTTCTTTTTTCTGTAGTTTCTCCTGGGTCGTTTTTGCACCAGATCCAGTGCCTCTGATACTGGCAGCATGTACCGGGCCACAGGCTGCCTCTTGTGCCCAAAGCATTTTGGCTAAAACGCAACATCTTCAGGATGTAAAGAAGTTGTAGCTGCGACATCCGCTGTATTCATCTCGTCCTCAGGAGGTTTCTTCGACACCAGGTGGTGGGTTCTGACAGCCTTGCTGAATATTCTGATAGGCCAAGTATGTTTTGCTCCTGTTCAGTTTGCAAGGTCGCAGCTTTCGTATGGTCCATGTGCTTGTTCAGGACTACCTCTCCTACCTGAACTTTGTATGTCATGGGACCTGACTTCGCATTGACCATCTCTCTTACCCAGGCCGGGCTTTCCTGTGGTTTCAATACCAAACTTCGTCCCCTGAAGTAAACGGCTTCTCTCGCTTAGAGTCTTGCGCCTGACATTGGCGCTCCTAATGCCCCAGGTCCGGGAAGATCAGATTTAACCTGGTGCTGAGTTGTCTCCCTATTATTAACAACTCTGCTGGAGCTAGCCCTATTGTTGTGTGAGGAGTGGTGTTGAGTGAAGCTGTAGGCGGTTTCATTAAGCCCAAGTTTGGACTGCTCTTTCCACCAGACCACTGGACGATGGATGATATGGAGCTGTCCATACACGACGAATGCCATTCGACTTCAGGAAATAATCAAATTCCCTGCTGGCAAATGATAGCACACTGTCTGTGACCAACATCTCAGAGTCCATGCATTGCAAAAAATGCTGGCAACTTTTCAATCGGGTCCCCGTGTTTGACAAATGAACTCAATGCACGTCCAACCACTTTGAATGGGTGTCCACAATAACTAAAATCATACCGCCCATGGAAGGGTAACTGAGTCCATGGTTTACCAGGCCATTTCCACAAATATGGGGGAGCTGCCAGTAGCAATTTTTATCCGCGTTGGCGCTCTGTGCATTCCCAACCAACACGGCTATGTCGGCATCCAATACTGGACACCAGACATAACTTCTCACCATCATCATTTTGGAAACGTCTGGATGACGCTGGTGGAGTTCAGCCAGTATCTGACAGTGACCTTTGCTCCAGCCAATCACTCTTGCTCTCCACAAGATGCTGGCCTCTATGGTGACCTGGTCTTGTCAGGTCCAGAAAGATTTTAGTACTGGTTGTGATGGCCCTTTTGCTTCACCCATCACCACCAGCTGTTTTCGTTTAGCCAGGACAGGATCTTTTTGCGCCCACAGTCTGATATTGTCAGCAGTGACTGGAAATGTGTCCAGAGGCAGCACCATCGCGGATGTATTCACCAGTGGGAGGCAGCTAAAGGCATCTGCATTTGCCACTTGGCCTCCCAGACGGTGTTCCAACTTGTAATTGTGCACATTTAAATTGAGAGCCTACTGCTGAATTTGAAGCAATGGGCAGCATGGGCCTGTTATCTTTAAGTAGCCCTAACAGGAATTTGTGGTTCATTACTACTACAAATTTACATTCATAAAAGGTATTGGTGGAACTTTCTCACACCAAAGATGACTGCCAAACCTTCCTTCTCTATCTCAGCGCATCTTTGTTCGGTATCAGCCAAAATTTGGGAAGCATACGCTATTGGGCATTCCCTTCCAGACAGCCACTGGTGAGGCAACACTACCCCAATCCCAATGGGGAGGCATCACATGTCAGCGTTACATCTCGCTTGGGATCATAGTGTGCCAACACAGACGACGATAGCTGCTTCTTCACTTGCCTAAAGGCTATATCTTGTATATGAGACCATTTCCAAGGCTGACCCTTTTTCAATAGCAAATGTAAGGGTGCCAGGATGGAGGCCAGGTTACGTATGAATTTTCTGTAATAATTCGCCAATCCAAGGCAAGATCCAAACTCTGGTACCGACATGGGGAGCAGGAGCACTTTTGATCACCCTACTTTACCTTCTAACGGGTGTAACCCAGTCTTGTCAACTCTGTAGTCCAAACGGGGTGCCTGTAACACACATTTTTCCCTCCTAAAGGTGTAAACCCACCTTGGAGAAACATCTAAGGACTATGTCCAAGTTCTCCAAGTGCTCCTTATTGGTTTTCCCCGTTATTAGAATGTCATCTAGATAAATGGCAACCTGGGGTAAACCTGGAAAAATGTTCTCCTATGTCTACTGGAAAATGACACAGTTCGATGACCTCCCAAAAGGCAGTCTTGAATATTGGTGCAAACCCTTATGGCTTCCCTGTAGTATAGTTCTTATACTCTGTATACCCTGTAGTATACTTCTGAGAATCTCATCTGATCAATTGATTTATTGTCATGTGTACTGAAGTACAGCGAAAAGCTTTGTTTACAAGTGGTACACGCAGATCATAGTAAACGAGGACGTACAGATCAGAACGACTTTAGACAGAGGTACAGGTTACGTTGAACAGGGTGTGCAATAGGGGAGATCAACATTAGCAAGATCAATCATTATTTGATGATAGAGAGTCCATTCATCAAGAACGGCCGGGAAGAAGCTTTTCCTGAATTTTCTCGTGCGTGTTCAGGCTTCTGTATCTTCTGCCTGATGGAAGAGGTTGTACGTGGT
Organism: Rhincodon typus; assembly: GCF_021869965.1. Classification (NCBI taxonomy): domain Eukaryota; kingdom Metazoa; phylum Chordata; class Chondrichthyes; order Orectolobiformes; family Rhincodontidae; genus Rhincodon; species Rhincodon typus. The sequence continues at coordinate 44,123,610 of NC_063356.1, read as the reverse complement.
CATTACCGGTGTGCAATGTGTCATTGATGATGGCTGCCTGTCTGCGGCAGCAACCACATAAATGGAGTCCGTAGATGGAAGGTTGGCTTCCGTGATGGTCTGGACTATGCACACCACCTTCTGTAGTTTCTTACGGTCCTGGGCAGAGCAGTTGCCATACCAGGCTGTTATGCACCTGGACAGTATACTTTCAATGGTGCATTTGTAGAAGTTGCTGAGGGTCCTTATGGACGTGCCAAATTTCCTGAGCCGCCCGAGGAAGAGGAGTTGTGGTGCCTTCTTGGCTGTTGCACCTACGTGGGCAATCCAGGACAGGTTGTTAGTTATCATCAGAGGGATCTGGCACTCTCCACCCTCTCAAGCTCAGTTCTACCAATGTAGATAGGGCGTGTTCTCCTCCTTTCTTTTTGAAGTCAACAATCAGTCCTATTGTTTTGTCGACACAGGTTGTTTTCACTGCACCATGTCACCAAGCCCTCTATCTCCCTTCTGTATTTTGACTCGTCGCGTCAGTAATAGATCCCACTACAGTGGTGCTGTCAGCGAACATGTAGATGGCATTCGTTTGGAATTTGGCAACACAGTCGTGGGTGGTCAGGGAGTACAGTAGGCAGCTGAGGACGCATCCTTGGGGGCCTCCAGTGTTGAGTAACTGCAGGTACGCACGACTCATGTCCAGCTTCGTGAAGGACAAATCCCCTCCCCAGGCAGTTTTGCGTACAAGTCCTCTATACAAGGCATTGGGTATTTATCCAGCTGCAAAAAGTGGTTTACCGTTTACTTAAAAGCCCCACAAAGGCGATCCAACCCTTGAGCTTCACGACTGGTGCTGCCAATTCCAGAAAGTGCACTGGTTTGATTATTCCTTTGCTTTCTAGCCTCCTGATTTCAGTCTCTACTTTTGCACCCAAGGCAAATGGCACCCGGTGGGCCTTGCAGAATCGCTTCCTGGTCAATATGTAGATGGCCTTGGTCCCTTTGATAGTCCCTAGGCCTTCCTGCAAAACCTCCGAGTATTTAATTAGGACTTCACTCAGGCAGCCATTTTCTAATCAAAAAATATTGAGCCAATCAAGTTGAATCTTTCTCAACCAATTTCACCCCGTCAAACTTCAGCCTGAGCCTTTTACTACAATCAGCAGTAACTGAACCAGCTGCTTCTCATGAGAGACCGGAACCGAAGTTGAACTCTTAATCTGTAGAGGTTCCCCATTATATATTCTCAGCTTGGTCGAAGTCTTAAACAACTTGGACCAGGATAACAGTCCCAATCAGGGAACTTGTATTCTATGAAATCCACCTGGCTGACCTCATTCCAATCACTACAGAGCCACTTGGGGCTTGGTTGCATAAATTGATGATGGCAGGGCAGGTTGTGAAAGTAACCAGCAAAGAATATAGTCTTTTGGGCATAGTCCACAGAACACTTGGAAATTACAATGAACCACCATACAAGACTGGTTTAGTCAAAACTCTTAGATTGTATCCAATTCAATCTACCATGCTTTCAGGAGCCTTCAGAGAAGATTTATTAGAATGAATGGAGAAGCTGGGTTGTTTCATTACAGCTGAGAAAATCTGATGCAGGTATTCAAAATCATGAGGGGTCTGGACAGACTAGTTAGAAAATTTGTTCCCATTGGTGGAGGGATCCGAGGGTCTAGATTCAAGATCAGTGATAAAGAACAAAGGCGACATGAAGAAATCTTTGATTTAGAATGAACCACCTAAGAGGGCAGCAGATCCAGATTCTACCATAGCTTCTGAAACAGAATATTTACTTGAAGTGAGACAATTTGCAGGGATAATGGGTGTTAAGACAGGACACAGGTTAGGGCAGGTGGGATTCATGTCAGGTGAGGAAGGATGGGATTTCAGGTCAGGAGGAAGGTTGACCCAGTTGGAACAAAGTCAAGCCCCAATTTGAGAAGTATTGAAACAGGTCAGGATGTATTTAGGTAGTATTTAGATGTACAGTTGCAATGCCAAGGCATACAAGGCTATGTGCCAAGTGCTGGCAAATGGGATTGGACTAGTTAGGTGCTTGTCTTTCATAATCAGCATGGACTCAATGGGCTGAAAGAACTTTTTCTGTGCGATGCTCTATGACTCTATGCAAATGCAATTGTACAGTATCATTAATTCGCTTACCTCATAAAGGGAACAAGTGGAGTTCTTTCTTAGAAAAGTTTTAGCTGCACACTCTCTCCAGCTCTCAACATCTGCAAGAAGGGACTCAAGTTGAGGAAGTGGATCCAAACGTACTGGGATTGCACGGCCACGTGTGACAAGTTCTACCAATGTTTCCACTGGAGGGTGCTCATCAGAACTCTTAACAATAAATATGAAAAGAAAATAAAGTCCAGATAAAACACAAAATGCTCAAGATAATCAACTTGCAAAGTTTATCCACACTTATAAAGCTGTGGTGCAGTGCACATATCTTAAGTTTTGGTGTTTAGTAGTTGTTTAAGTAAGTATCACTGAAAATGAAGTGCCTTTCTGCAGAATCAAAATATTACATTGTAATAAAGAGTCACAAGCAAGTCCTCATCACGATATCTCATGAACAAATTATAATTATGGTATTCCTCATGGTAAATCAGAGGTTTTTCACTGTTTTGTACCATTATAAAAATATGGGTAATTATGCTATGTAGGGGATAACAAGACAGATATTCCCAGTGACAGAACCCTAAACCTATTTTTAATCAGATGATATTGCAGGATTTTTGCTGATGTTTTGCAGATTAACCACCAGATTAACCTGCCACCCAGGTGGATAGAGTTTGTTAAGAAGGCGTATGGTGTATTAGCTTTCATTAATAGAGGGATCGAGTTCAAGAGCCGTGAAGTTATGCTCCAGCTATACAAAAGCCTGGTTCGGCCACATCTGGAGTATTGTGTCCAGTTCTGGTCGCCTCATTACAGGACAGATCTGGAGGCGCTGGAAAAGGTGCAGAGGAGATTTACCAGGATATTGCCTGGAATGGAGGGAAGGTCTTTCGAGGAAAGGTTGAGAGAGCTAGGGCTTTTCTCTTTAGAACGATGAAGGATGAGAGGCGACTTGATAGAGGTGTACAAAATGATCAGATATATAGATAGGGTAGACAGCCAGAGACTTTTTCCTAGGGTGGAGGTAGCTATTACAAGGGGGCATAGTTTTAAAGTGAGTGGAGGTAGATACAGGGGAGACGTCAGAGGTAGGTTCTTCACTCAGAGTGGTCAGGGCGTGGAATGCATTGCCAGAGAGGGTAGTGGAGTCGGCCTCATTAGGGGCATTTAAGCGGCTATTAGATAGGCATATGGATGATAGTATAAAAGGTAGGGGTGGAGGTTAGATGAACCTTAGGATTAGGGTAAAAGTTCAGCACAACATCATGGGCCAAAGGGCCTGTACTGTTCTATGTTCTACGTTCTAACTGCGCAACTGTCATTTAATCAGTGAAAGCATAAATGAATGACATTTAGTAAACAAACATGTCTATGTTTGCTTAATTTTAATACCTTAGCATTTTTTAAAGATAAAGTACCTTGCAAAGATGTTTTGCACGATTTACTCACTTACAGGTAGACAGTATTTAGCTGATGTAGAATGGAATACAATTGCTATTAATAGCACAAGGAATGGGTCCACATGGAAGACTGAAACAGGTTCTAAAATTAGATATACTGGATTAGCGCATCTGAATTTTAGCAGCATCGGAATTGGGGGCTTTATTGTGAAAAGGGAAACTGAAGTTTGGAACAGCTAGAGACTGAGCGTGAAGTTTAATTCAATGGTAAGGAGAGTGAAAAAGACTCTATGGGAGGATCCCTGCTCTGGCTTATGACTCTTGGGATCTCTGAACACTAGTATTGCGTCTCATAACTGATACCTGTATGCATTCACGTCAAACACCCTCATACATATGTGCATGGTAAACCTAAACACCAAGAAATAAAAGGACTGAGAAACAGAATGCACAGTTTGAAGCTGTTTTATGTAAGAAGCAAATACGAGAGGAGAAAAACCTTTTCACGAGTGACCAAGGTTTAGAATCACTGTCTGCACATGTAGAGGAGCACTGGATGATTATTTCAATGGAAACAACGTGCAGGGAAACAGGCAGGAGTTAGGCACTAAGTCAAAATGCTCAGAGTCAAAGCAGGCACAATAGACTGAATGGCCTCCTTCTACAATTCTGTGATGCTATGATTGACCTCTAGTAGCCACATTACTTACATAGCTAGTACAGTTCAGCTTCTGGTCAGTAGTAACCCCATTCAACAAGAGAAATGCCACTGACTGTCAAAATGAGATGGTTAGATCCTTTCTTGTTCCAGATGCTCACTGCTTGACGCTCAATGATGAGTCACGTTTGTGCCACAGATCAGCGCAAGTCTGAATATTGTCCAGATCATGCTGTATAACACCACAGAATACAGCAATTTCTGTACAGTCACAGATGAAGTTGAAAAGCCTGACTTCTGACCACGTGATAGCACTGATGGAGCATAGAAGATGATTGGGCATACACACTCATCTGAGGAGCTCTTGCAACGATGCCCTGGGATTGAGATGATTTGATTTCCAACAACCAGCCTATCTTCCTTTGTAATTAGGTATGACTCCAAAATTATGGAGAGCTTGCCCCCAATTCCTGTGGAAGCCAATTTTGTTACAGCTCCTTGGTACTACACTTGGCCAAAACTGCCTTCATGTCAAAGGAAGTTACTCGGATCTTGCCACTAGAGATCAGCACTTGTTGTCCATGCTTAAAACAAGGCTGTAATGAGGTCAGGAGCCAAGTGGCACTGGTGGTACAAAAACTGAGCATTAGTGGGTGGCCACTTGAAAGCAGTCAGCCACACCTCCCATCACATTGATGGTGCAGCGATTGGCCAGATTAGATTTGTCTTGCTTTTTGTGGCAAGGACATAACCGAGACAAATTTCACATTACCAAACAGATGCCACTTTTGTAGGTGCACTGACACCAGTTGGCTCATGGCACAGTTGGTCCTGGAACATAAATCTTCAGCGCTTTTGCCAGAAAGCTCCCACAGGCCCCAATGCTTTCACAGCATCCAAAGCCTTCAGCCATTTCTCAATATCATGAAGTGAATCAAATTGGCCGAAGGCTGACAACCGTGGTGCTTGATGCTGCGCTGCTTCAGCAGCAGACTGTGATAGATTATCCACTCGGCACTTCTACACAAGTTGCTTGCGCATACTTCAGCCTATTACAGTTATGTGCTTGGCTCCAAGATCATTGAGGATGGGAGCATTTGTGGAACCTGCAAATCCTGTGAATTTTAAAACTGTCCACCACCATTCATAACTGAAAGTGATCGGACTGCAAAACTTGGGATCTGATTCATTTGTTAACTCTGATTTCGCTCCATAGATGCTGCCAGACCTGCTGAGCTTTTCCAGCAATTTATGCTTTTGGTTTCTGCTTTCCAGCATCTGCAGTTCTTTCAGTTTTTGTTTACGGTCAAACTCAATAGTTGTGGGAATGCTTATCCTGAATACATCTTTTCCCACATTATTCTCCTTTAACAGCTTGTTGTCCCCTCCCGTAACCTGTTGTGATCTCTTTTTATCCTCCTCATAAACTAACATTCTCACTTAAACTATGTATTGTAAATAAACTTGAATATTGTTCTGTCTCTTTATTTAAATCCTTGGTTGTAAATTAGCTGATGGCAAAACTCTTATCCTAGCAGCACAATGTTAATTACAGCCTGTTAACACCTAATCTCTGCTCCCTGCTCGCTCATCCTCCATCAATTCCAATATAAACTACGCAATTCCTTATCTTGTAAATTCTACTTTTATTTTACCTTTTGCATCACTATCAAATGACTTTTGGAAACTGTCTCAAAATTATCTACTCCACTCTTTAAAACTCTAAATAAATTTGTCAAGCATAATTTCCCCCTTTTCAAAACATTTATTCTGATCATACATTTTCATGATTTTCAAAGCATATTACAGATTCTGGGGATCTGTTAGCTTTTAGTTTCTTGTTTCTACACTATATTTTCTCTAACAATATTCATTATACTACATTAAGTTTCTCCTACCTATTAGTCCATGTTACTTTCAAGTATGTAAATTGTGTCTTCTACATTGAAGACAAAATATTTGTTCAATGTCTCCACCACTTCCCCATGGTAATCTCTCCAGTCTCTATTTCTAAGCAATTGTTTACTGTAGTTACTCTCATTTTTACATATTTTTAAAAACTCTTACAAACTGTGGGGCCAGAGAAGGAAGTTACAAAGAAGGGGAGCAGCTGATTCCATGGAAAGATTTGAAATCAAGAATGATCATTTAAAATTCAAGACATGATCAGACCCACTACCAATTCAGATAAGTATAAAGAGAGCGACTGAACAGAATGTCATGCAGGTTAGGACGTAGGCAGCAAATGATAGGGGACGTGAGAGAATTTAAAGGCACTCAAAATACAGAGAACATGTGAATAGCTCAGCTGTGAGAGTGAAATGCAGGATAAAAAGGTAGGTAGATATGGGAACATTGAAATTGATAAAACAAAGTAGGCCAGCAGCAGCACAGAAAAAAAGAAAATAAAAGCACACTGTCAATAATTTAGGCCAACCTACCAACAGAAGAATCCCACCCCGAACCCAAACTAGTTACTTACAAATTATTGTGACTACTACTTAACTGCTCAGTGCCTTTAATGACATTCCTCTGTATCCTATTTTACTACATACATTCTTAAAACACTCAAATGCCTGCCAGTGTTAAATGAAAGGACTGAGGAATCTCATGCAAACGTGTTTTTTTTTGCTGATATTTGCTAATTTGAGGACCTGTGTTCTATACTTTAATGAAATGATGAATAGCCGTGCAAACTTCAATACAAAAAAAAAATGGGAAATGCTCAACAGGTCTGGTAGTATCTGTGGAGACAGAAACAAAGTTAACATTTGACATAACTAATGAAAGGTCACAGAGTTAAAATATTAACTCTTTCACTCTCCACAAATATTGTGAGACAGCAAAAAATTTCTAGCATGTTCTGCTTTTACTTCAGATTTCATAGCACCCGTTTTGCTCAGTCTCAGGTTTGGTATGGACTGCATTAAGGCAAACCATAACTTTCAGACCAGGAATAAGCAGACAGATAGGAAATGGATTTTTAAAATGCAAGTTTGTGAAGGCATTAAAATGCAGGTTCAATTTTCAGTACAGGATTGAAATGATGCTAAGTAGAGGGCTGAACATGTTGACATTAGGACTGAATGTCAGTTATGATTGCAATAGATAATAAAATGTAAGAACAATGCTGGAGTCAGATGCAGTAAATACTACTTCATTGGGCAGCACTATGGCTGTGGTTAGCACTGCTGCCTCACAGTGCCAGGGACCCAGGTTCAATTACACTCTTGGGCAACTGTGTAGAGAGTTTGGACATTCTCCAGTGTCTGTGTGGGTTTCGTCCAAGTGCTCCGGTTTCCTTCCAGTCCAAAGATGTGCAGGTTGCACGGACTGGCCATGCTAAATTGCCCAATGTCCAAGGACATGCTGACTAGATGGATTAGACATGGAAAATGCATGGCTACAAGCATAGGGTAAGCTTTTGGGGGTGGGGGGATGGTGTTGCTGTTCAGAGGGTCAATGTGGGCTCAGTGGACTGAATGGCCTGCTTCTCCACTGTGGAGATTCTATGAAATGGAAACAGAGCATTTCAATGAATGAACAGTTGTGTACGTTGCATTATTATAATGCAAACACCTCCTTTCTCGTGCTCAACTGCTGCAGTGTTTGTTACCTATCATTTCTTCAATTATACTCAACAACTGAACCAGTTTTAGGTCAGGTGCAAAAATGTACATGTATACTTTTTTGATGAAAGTATGACACATCAAACCCTATTTTCATTCTAAGGTAACCTGAAAAATCTCCACTTCTTCAAGCCAGCTTCGAGCCTTCTGTACAGCTTCCTTCAGAACAAGGACATTAGGCAAATACGCAGGAATAGCTCCCCCTTCTTCCAAGGCAGCCAATAGGTTTGTCAGGGAGTGCGGAGGTCTGCAGAAATCAAAGACACTTGTTAAAAAAAAGTCAATCTAATTCAGACTATTCTGAGTGTTTTTAACTAATATTTAACAACTGTCTCCAATACGTACATATGCATGTTACATTACATATAATGTTCAGGAAGAATAAATATGTCTGTCTGAACAATTCAACAAGGAAATGTTTTTAAGTCCATTCAAACTGATAATTTTTTAAAAATTGTCTTGTTTTACTTTGTGTGTGGACATTCATCTTCCTCAATGCACTACAGTTACTTTGCCTCCCTTGTTGTTTTTCCAGAAGTCACTCAAAACGAGACACCTAAGCCACACTGTCTCATTCAAACTTTTAACCTCTTCAGTTGGTCCAAGCTATTAGTGGTGTATACATGGCTGAATGTTTTTACGTGAAAATTGATAACTGGTTCTCTCAGCACTTTTTCTAACAAGCAAAACTTTAATGTAGGAAATGGGTTTGAGGTTCAACATTTAAATATACCCAACTCTACCAGTGCCTACTGATCTCAGCCAAAACCCTAACAGGATAATTGCAATTACCAACAAAACACTCCAGCTGGATTGATCAAAGTGTAGAAATATTGTTATCTTTCAACTATTTGTCTTTTAAGAACTAAACTCATTCAAATCTCCTCTGAAAAACACATTACATCATGTTTAACAATATTACAATGATAACTAAAGGTGCTAACTTTTTTTGTCAACAAGACAAATATCAGAAATTGGGAATTTTTCAAATTCATAATCTCATTCCAATCCTGGAAATATCCACCTGCCCTATTTTGTGCCATTAAGGCTAGAAACACACTAGCGATCAGACCAGCACTTCCAGAGATAGGTCGGATGGAGTGGGATCATGGCAGATGCAATTTAATCCAGGTAAGTGTGAGGTGATGCGTTTTAGTGGTCTACTGGAGGAGAGATTTACACAATGAATGGTAGGTCCCTTGGGAGTACTGTGAGAAAAAGGGACCTTGGTATATACGTCCATAGATCCCTGAAGGTGTCAGTGCAGGGTAGTGAAGAAAGCATATGGGATGCTTGCAAATATCTCCATTCAGGAGGCTACTGGCCCAGATGCAGCCCTTATCCATCACAAACCCTAAGCCCCCTCCATGCAGCCATGCACCCCTCCACTATCCCTCTCATCCACTCCACCACGCATAGTTCATAGCAACAGTATTTACACTGTACTGAGCCAATCATCCATCATTGAAATGCACCTGAAATTGGCAACATAACTTAATACCCTTTGAAAATCACCACTCCCCTCACAATCTCAAAAATGTTAATCAGAGCCATTGATATTATCAATGGCAAAAGGCCACTTTACATCTCTGTAGAGTCATACAGTGTAAAAACAGGCCCTTCAGCCCACTATGTTCATACCATCCAACACACACCAAATTGTACTATCCCCATTTACCTGCACTTGACCCATGCCCTACTCTGCCCTGGCATTTTAAGTAGTCATCCTGATGCTTCTTAAATGTTGCAAGAGTACTTGCCTCCACCACCTTTTGGGCAGCACGTTCCATATTTTGATCACCCTCTGGGTGAAAACACTTTTCCTCAGATACTTTTCAAACCACTTACTCCTCACTTAAACTTATGCCCTCTTACAACACGTTTAACTTGGGGGAAGGATGCTCATGATCTACACTGTCTACACCTCTCAATTTTGTCTACCTCAAATCAATACCCCCTCAGTCTTCTCAGCTCCAGAGAAAACAAACCCAACCTATCCAATCTCACATCATAACTGGGACTTTCTGTTCCAAGCGACATCCTGCTGAATCTCCTCTGCATCCTCTCCAGTGCAATCACGTCCTTCCGACAGTGTGGCAACCATAACGCACACAGTGTTCTATCTCTGGCTCGACCAATGCTCTACGAAGTTGCAACAAGACTTCCCTGCTCGTATATTCGATGCCCTGGCTAATGAGCTGGATGAGAGAACCAGACATGATAACGCCAAGTTTACTGATGACACAAAATTGGGCAGGATTGAATGTTGTGAGTAGGATACAAGGAGGCTGAAGGTATTTTGACAAGTTGAGTGTGTGGGCAATCACATGGCAGATACATTGCATTGTGGCCCAGTATGAACTTATACATTTTCGTGTAAAAAAAGGGTACAACAAGCAATTAGAAGGCAAATACTCTGCTGGCTTTCATTTGTAAAAAGATTGGAGTTCAGAAGTAGGGATGTGTGACTGCAGTTATACAGGGCCTTGTGAGTCCAGACCTGGAGTATTATGTGCAGTTGCAGTTTTGAATTCCCTACAGAAAGGATATACTGCATTAGAGGGAGTGCAGCTGAGGTTCACTAGGCTATACCAGGGACAGAGGGATTGAGGAGAAATCAATTCAAAGGGCCTACTGCTCCTTCTTGTCTCTATGTTAAAGGTGACAATATAAGCCCGCACTCCCTGAAAGATCTGGCAACACTTAAGCAGGGTTTTTATAAGGTAACAACAGGAAGAGCAGCTGGGCGTACTTAACCAAAAAAAAAAGGGAGTGTCACACAGTACACAAGTGACCCTTTGGGCTATCGAGTCTGTACCGAAAAAAAAAATCACCTATTTAAATTAATCCCACACAACTCGGCTCATAGCCTCAAACATTACGACATTTCAAGTGTTCATTCAGGTACTTAAAAGTTTGAGGTTTCCTGCCTCTACTAACCTTCCAGACAGTGTATTCCAGATCCCACCAGCCCCTAGGTGGCATTTGTTTCCTCAACCTAAACCTCCTGCCCTTCTTAAAATTACCGACTCTTAAACTGCTTTACATCTATCTGTCCATGCCTCTCAATCGTATACACCTGAATCAGGTCCACCTCAACCTTCTCTGCTCTAAAGAAAACAACCCAAGCTTATCCAGCTCTCTTTATAGCTAAAAGTATGCCATCTTGAGCAACATCCTTGTAAATCCTTGTATACCCCTCCAGTGCACAATCACATTCTTCTTACAGTAAGCAACCAGGAGTGCACACACTACTCCAGCTGTGGTCCAACCAAAGTTTTATGCAGTTCCAACATAACCTCTTATAATCCATGCCTTAACTGATAAAGGCAAGTGTCCTATATGTCTTAAACATCCTATTATCCCATCTTGCCACCTTCAGGGATCTGTGAACGAGTGCCCCAAGATCTCGGTGTTCCTCTAAGCTTCCTAGTGTCCTGCCATTTGTTGAGTACTCCCTTGTTTTACTACATCTTCCAATGTTCATCAACTCTCAGTTATCAGGGTTAAATTCCATCTGCTACTGATCTACCCACCTGATGTACCCATATCTTCCTGCAATCCAAGAAATCATCTTCATTATTAAATTCCCAGTCAATTTTTTTGTCATCCACAAACCTACTATCTACGTGTCAATATAAAAAGCTCTTCTGAATACATTAAGAAAATCTGCCTCTCTATACCTTTAAAATTATGATTATCCTAATTAATGTTGGGGAAGTTGAAATCCCCTTCCTATTTACTGTATTAATTTTATGCACGTACAGGATTATACACATATCGCCATCTCTAATGCCTGCCTACTGTATGGGAATTGATAATACACTTCCAGCAATGTGACTGCTCCTTTTTTATTCATTAGCTCTACCCACAAAGCCGCATTTTGAAGACACTTACAAAATATCTTTCCTTACTGCAGCAACTAACTCCGCAATTAATAATGCAAAACCACCTCCTCTTTTACACCCTTCCTATCTCGCCTGAAGAACCTATACCCCAGAATGCGGAGTTGCCATTCCTGCCCCTCCCTCAATCACATCCCTGTGATGGCAATAATATCACAATTCCACCTGTCAATCCACACCCTTAACTCACCTGTCTTACTCCTAGCATTAAAGTAGAAGCCATCTAGACTCCCTTACTCCCTCGAACTCAAGATAGCTGAACTCCTTCACTATAGTGTGCAGTGTCCTTATTGTACTTAGGCTGTGCCTGCTCCTCTGCAAAACTAATTTAAATGCCTCCCAACAGCATACGCAAACCCACCCACAAGAATGTTGGTTCCATTCTGGTTTAGGTATAGACCAACCAATTTATATAGGTTGCATCTTCCCCAAAAACAGTTCCAGTGATCCACAAATCTAAAACCCTCCATCCTGCACCAACTCGAGCCAGGCATTTCTGTACTCGCCAACACGTGGCACCAGGAGTAGAATTAGAATATGCTTTACTGTCATGTGTACAGAAGTACAGGAGTAGAGTGAAAAGTTTACAATGCCACCTCTTATGTCGCCATCTTGGACATTAAGTACTAGGTACTAATCTTAGATACAAAAAAAGGAATAAAAAGAAAAGTTGCATTACCTTACAGTGATTCACAGTATAAGTTAGAAGTAAGACATAGTTAAAAGAATAAACATGACAGTCAGATAAACAATTACAGCTGGAGGCTGTCCAGAGAAGATTCACTTGGTTGATTCCAGGTAGGTGAGATCATAAACAGAAGAGGTTAAGTCGGTTGAGATGAACATAGCAAAATCCTGTTCTGAAGGGGAATTACATCAGACACAACATCAATTGTTTTTCTTTCCACAAACGCTGCCATTTTTGCTAAGTTTCTCCAGCAGTTTATGTTTATTTCAGATTTTCAGCATCTGCAGTATTTTGCATTGGACTAGGCTGGGCCTGTACAAACATTGGAATTTAGTAGAACGAAGAGAAACCTTACCAAATCATACAAGAGTAGCTGAGTTTCCGAGAACTTGTTTCCCTTTGTGGGCAAATCTAGGATCAACGGCATAATCTTAGAGTAAGGGGTCATCAATTTAAGATAGAGTTGAGGGGAATTTCTTCTCAAAAGGAATTCTTTACCACAGAGGGCTGTTACCCATGTCCAAGGCTTAGACAAACAGATTTTTATCAGTAAGGGAATTGTGGGGCATGGGGAAAAAGCAAAGTGGAGTTGAGGATTATCAGATCAGCCATTCTCTCATTAAATGGTAGAGTAGACTCACTATGCCAAATGCCCTATTTCTGCTACTACATCTTACAGTCTTAAAATAGCAATTGGTAACAAGGTTAATAAATCTATCACTGAATAAATTAAGTAGCAAATTAGAACAAATTAAGGATAGCAGGAGAGGTGATGTATCAAGCCTGGGCATTTCCTGGATACTACTGTGACCCAGGGCAAATGTCAGCAGTAAGTGTTTGAAGTTGAGCAGTTTCGACCGAAGACACTGATACATCTTGCAGGGGGAAGGTCACCCGGATTCTCTGTATCAGGGGACAGTATAAGGATCCATCTTCTAATACGGACAGTGTTCAGGGACAGGAGTGTGTAACTGCAAGTGAGAAAGGTAAGGGCATATAGTGGGTAGAACTCTCAACCTTCACAATCATCCAACAAACCTGAGATTCTTTCAGATGGTTTGGATGAGAATGGGGGCTACAGGTAGAGAACTCAATTGACTGTGACAACATGGTACAGGAAACCATTCAAGTGCAGGTAGCTAAAACGAATGAGTAGTAGGATGGAATCGTATAGTTACAGGAACCGTCACTGTTCTCTGCAGCAAAGTGCATGATTCCAGGCAGCTGTGTTGCCTGCCTAGTAGAAGCATTCAGGGCATCCATTCCAGACTAGACAGAAAGGAGAAAGATTCAGTCATCATGGTCCATATAGATACGAACTACATAATCAGGACAAAGGAGGAGTTAGTTCTGCACAGTCAGTAATGAAGAGCTAGGCCCCAAATTAAGCAGACCCTCACAAGATCATAATCTTTGGATCATTATCTGAGCCACATGTGAATTAGTGGCAAATCAGATTAGAGAAATAAATGCATGATTCAAAGAGTGGTTTGGAGAATTGGGTTCCAGAATGGGGCTCTGACACCAGTACTGAGGAAAATGGGTTCTGTACTGTTGAAATAGTCTCTACCTGAACCATGCTAGGTAAGCTGCATAACTAAAGAAGTGGAGAGGACTTTACACTGAATAGTAGTGGCAATGGATCAAATTTGGGAAGATGATGGTAAATTAAAGAGGAATCAAGGTCAAAGAGAACACAATCAATAATTAGGAAATGATACAGTGACAGAAGAGATAGACAGATTTCAAACCTAAGAATAAGTCAACAAATAAGGCTAGAGGTTATAAGAAGAACAAAGGAATAAAACTAAAGAGATTTGAAAAAAAAACAGATGAACAGAGAGCACAAATAGAAGAGCAAGGATAATCTGGTAGCCATTATGGAGATGTGACAGCACATATACATGGAGTGATACAGGACACTTAGGGAGAACAGGAAACGAGGAAATGGTGAAGTGGGGGACACGTTAGAAAAGGATATTATTAGCACAATACATAGATATTACCTTAGTTCAGAAAACCAAAATGTGGAAACAGTTGGGGTAGAAATGAGGAACAAAGATGGAAAGATGTCACTTATGGGAGTTGTGTACAAGCACCATAACAGTAACAAACTACTAGGGTGGAAAATAAAGGAATAAATAATGAGAGCTTGTCAGAAAGCCAAGGCAATAATCATGGGAGATCTTGAAATCAACATAAAACATTTGAGAAAACAAACAGGGAAAAGGTAGCACACATGGAGAGCCCCATTTGTTTTCAGGATAGTTTCTAAGAACAGCTTGAAATTGCAGCCAGCCAAACAGCAGGGTACAGTAGACCTAGGAGTTTAGAAGTGCAAGAGGTGACCTGGTTGACCACTTTAAACATATAACACCTTGAGTCTTGACTGAGCAGCTATGTTGGCTGGATTGCTGGTTTGCAACGCAGAGTGACACCAGCAGTATAGAAAGTTCAATTCTCACATTGTCTGAGGTTACCATAAAAGGACCCTCCTTCTCAACCACTCCCCTCTTGATGTACTGTGATCCGCAGGTTAAACCAACATGAATGAACGGGCAGCTATTGTCCAGTAGGACTATGACAACTTTACGTTTTACCCAAATAAGCCTAGCAATTAGATTCCAAAATGTATTTTAAATAATCACATTTGCATTTGAATAATATAACTCTAACTTCAATGGGGTGGCTGGTGGGCTCCAATCTCATATGCTGGAGGATTAAAATCTTCATTATTAAATTATTTAATATTGCAGGAGACGCTCCAGAACTTCCATGGTGAACACATGGGCTTCACCATCTTTATTGCAAGCAGCTGCTGTATCATCACATTTTGTGGCATAGCCCTAGTGTTCTAATGCTGCACGAGCATACCCAGAACGTCACCGAGTGGTAAAGTTGATATTAAATGGAGCCACAAAACAAAAGAACTTCATACCAATGAATATTAAAAGCACACGCTAACGATATTAGATCACAGGAATATCAGAACCCAAATGGCTAAAGTCAGGAGTTGTGCAATTCCTTCAAAACTGGTGGTAAATCAGCAAGACGAGATGGCAGTTGCTACCAATGTTAGTAGACATGATCAGTTTCTCAGGTGCATTCAAGATCTTGGAGGCCCAGGTTTTGACTCTCTAACTTTCACGCTGATGCAGCTGTTAGCCTGAGGTCAAGTGCTTTCCTGTCTGATTCAAATATTCAGAATGTGAGATTACAACTCTGAAATGTTAGAATTTCAATAACTTTACAGTGGCCATGAACATACAATGGGTACCAATAGCAAGCTGTACAATTTAACAAAGGAGTTTCCACACCTCCAGTCAGATCCATCGCACACCTTAAGAGGTTGGGTAGTTGCTTTTACCACTTCTGTGGACCAAGGTTCCCAGTAGTACTCTTTACTGCTGTGTGGACCTCCAAGGTCTGTGCACAACAGCAGTTTCCAGAAGCGGACCAACTTTACCATAGATACAAAGAGATCAGAAATGTGTCAAAAGAACAAGCACAGGAACAGATCCTTCAGCCATCCAAGCCTGTGCCAAAACATTTTGCCCTTCCATACTAAAAATATCTTCACTTACAGAATCCTTATCCTTATTCCCTTCCTATTCATGTATTCGTCCAGGTGATTCTCGAATGCTGCTATTGCATCTGTTTCCATCGTCTCCTCTGGTAGCACGTTCCAGGCACCCACCACCCTTTGTGTGAAAAACATGCCTCGCACATCTCAAACTTCTCTTCCCCTGCCCCCACACCTTGAACCTGCGACCCCAAGTAATCGAACCCTCCACCTGGTGAAAAAGCCTCATACTTTCCACTCTATCCATGCCATTCACAATCTTATAAATTTTTATCAGGTTGCCCCTCAACTTCCCGCAATCCAGTGAAAACAAACCCAGTCTATCCAAAACTTTCTTCATAGCTAAAATCCCCCATACCGGCCAACCTTTTCTGTACCCTCTCCAAAGCATCCACATCCTTCTGGTAGTATGGCAACCAGAACTGCATGCAATATTCCAAATGTGGCCTAACTGAAGTTCTGTAAAGCTGCAGCATAACTGGTCTATCCTTATACTCAATGTCCCTTCCAATGAAAGCAAGTATGCCACAGACCTTTTTTACTACTTTAAATCGACCTGTGCTGCCACCTTCAGTGATCTGTGGACCTGCACACCCAGATCTGTCTATATATCAATATTCCTAAAGATTCTGCCATTCACTGTGCAATTTCCACCTGTACTTGACCTTCCAAAATGCATCACATCGGTCCAGATTAAACTCCATTTGCCATTTGTCTGTCCATGCCTCCCAACTGATCTATATCCTTCTGTATCCTCTGACTATCCTCCTCACTATCCGCAATTCCAATACTTGTGTCATCAGCAAACTTACTACTTAGACCAGCCACATTTTTCTCCAAATCATTTACATAGATCACTAACAGCAGAGGTGCCAGCACTGATCCCTGCGGAACATCACTAGTCACAGTCCTCTATTCCAATAAGCACCCTTCCACTGCTCCCCTCTGTCTCCAATGACTAAGCCAGTTCTGTATCAACCTTGCCAGCTCACCCCGATACCAAATGACTTCACCTTTTCTACCATGGACGGCCTTGTCAAAGGCTTTACTGAAGTCCATGCTGACAACATCAACCACTTTTCCCTCAATCATCTCCGTCACCTCCTCAAAAAATGCAATTAAGTTAGTGAGGCATGACCTCCCCTGCACAAAATTATGCTGTTTATCAATAATCAGTCCATTTGCTTCAAAATGCTTATGGATCTTGTCCCGAGAATCTTTTCCAATAATTTCCCTATCACTGAGGTGCAGCTCACAGACCTTTAATTTCCCAGATTATTCCTGTTACTCTTTTTAAACAATGGGACAACTTTAGCTATTCTCCAGTGTTCTGGGACCTCATCGGTGGCCAAAGAGGATACAACAACATCTATCAATGCTCCAGCAATTTGTTCTATTACCACCCTCAATATTCTGCGACAGATGCCACCAGGACCCAGGGACTTAAGTACCTTAATACTTTTAAAGATGCACAACACCTCTTCCGTTTTAATAGCAACACAGTGCCTTTTGTTATTGGGCCTGGTTTCAAGTTCAGGAGCCTGATCTCTCTGTGGCTCTACATTTTTAGTATGCAAACAAGAATGCGATTGCATATGGGGGGGGTGCAACTGGCCATGTCACACTAAAATCTTCTGTTAAAAATAGCTAAGTAGTTATGGAAACTGCTAAATCATGTGAACAGTGGCAGCCATGTTAAACGACCAGCAAAGTCAAAGTCATTTTTAGCAATATACAATTCATGTCTCCATTGATTTTTTTCGAATCTTTCATCAGTTATTGTATAAAGCACAAAAGTGGAATTGAGAGTGATAAGATCAGCTATGATTGATGGGCCATTTGGCCTACTTTTGTGCATGTGTCTTATGGTCTTATTCCATCACAACCAACTTGCGCCTTGCCGGTGTCGGACAGACTTTGGCAATTCGGGAGCCGAGTTACTTGTTACAGAATTTCTAGTCTCCGATTAACCATGTAAACACTGGCTACAAGAGAGTTTGTCCAGCTCAGTTTCTGGTCAATGGTAATCCCCAGGATATTGATAATGGGGGATTCAGTAATTGTTATACAGATGAGCATCAAGACGTAACAAAAACAGAAGTTGCTGGTAAAGCATCTATGAGGAAAAAAAAAAATCAGAGTTAACGTTTCAGGTCTGGTGACCCTTCCTCAGAACTCTGATATTTTTTCTTCACAGAGGCTGCCAAACCTGCTGAGTTTTTCCAGCAACTTCTGTTTTTGTTCCCAATTTACAGCATCTGCAGTTTTCGGTTTTTGAACATGAAGGGGTGATGATGGCTTAGTTTCTTTCTCAATGGGGCTGGTCAGTACCTGGCACTCATGTGGCACGAATGTAACTTGCCACTAGGCCCAAGCCTGGAGTAAGCATTTGGACATGGACTGCTTAAGTATTCCAGGAGGCATAAATGGTGTCAAACATTGTGCAACCATCAGCAAAATTTCCGAGTTCTGAACTGTAATGGGGGGAATATCATTGACAAAGCAGTTTAAGACAGCTGGGCCTAGAATATAATCCTGAGGATCTCCTGCAGACATGTCCTGCAGCTGAAATGATTGCTCTTCAGCCAACCACTACCATCAGCTTTTGTGTGATGTATATCCTGAACCAGTGAGTGAATTTTCTTTGATTTCAGTGACTCAAGTTTTCCTTGGGTTCTTTGATGCCATTCTTAGTCAAATGCTGCCTTGACGTCGCTCATCTCTGGAGTAAGCTCTTCTATCCATAATTGAATCAAGGCTGTAATGAAGTCAGGAACTGAGAGGCCATGGCATTCTGCCAAGTGAGCAAATTATTGCTAAGCAAGCACTCCTGGATAGCACTGTTGTTGTTCATGATTGAGAATGGGCTGATGGGATTTGTTCTTTTTTTGTTATCCGGGCAATTCTCCATATCAGCAGGTAGTTACTAATATCGTAGCTACATTGGAATAGGTTGGCTAGGGGCACAATGAATACTAGAGCACACATTTTCAATCTTTTTACCAGTCAGGGCTTATTGTCTTTGCAGTATCCAGTGCCTTCAACCATTTCTTGATATCACATGCAGTGAATGAAAATGACTGAAGACTGGCATCCATGATCATAGAAAGATAGCCTCTATCCGCACGTTAGGGATTCTATGCGGCCCATCGAGGCTACAGTGGCCCTCTGAAGAGCATCCCACCCAGATGTCCCACACCACCCCCATATCCCCACATTTACAATAGCCACTCCCATCTAGCCTGCACATTTCTGGACACTATGAGGCAATTTAGCATGGCCAATCCACCTAACCTGTACGCATTTTTGACATGTGGGAGGAAACCGAAGCACCCATGGAAACCCATGCAGCCACAGGGAGAACATGAAAACTCCACACAAACAGTCACCCAATGCCAGAATTGAACTGGAGTTTCTGGTGCTGTGAGGCAACTGTGCTAACTACTGTGCTGCCCCATATGCTGGTGATCGCCAAAGGAAATAGATGATGAATGATCTTCTTGCCACTCATATTTTAAAATGATATCCTGAGCTTGCCCATCATTTAAGATGGAAGTATTTGTGGTACCTCTTCCTCCAATGGAGTCGTTTAACTAATCACTGCCATTCATGACGCAATATAGCAGGACCACAGAGCTGATATCCAATCTGTTGGTTAAGGAATTACTTAGCCCTGTTTATCACTTGCTGCTTCTGCTGTTTGGCACTGAAGTTGCAAGTATTCTTGCATTAAAACTTCAACAGGATGACAACTTTTTCCTTTCAAGACGTTGCTGCTCCAAGCATACCCTCCTAGACCCTTCTGTAGACCAGGGTTTGAGATCCTGGTTTGAAGATAATGGTAGGGTGGATGGTCAGTGATGCCAGGAGGTTACAGATTGTAGCTGAATACAATTCCCATAGCTCCTCTGCACGTCCAATATTGAGTTTTTAGATCTGCTTGAAATCTATCCCATTTATCAAATTCATCTGCAGCATAGAGATTGGTGATGATTAGATCAAGTATATTTTGCACTCTCGATGGCTTCCTCACCAACTACCGAAGACCCAGTCCAGCAAATATGTCCTTCAGGACACTACCTCGGTCACGAAGCCACACTTGGTGATGGACACTGAAGTCCACATCCAGAATACATTCTGCACCCTTGCCACCCTCAGCGCTTCTTCCAGGTGATGTTTAACTTGAGGGAGCACTGATTGATCAGCTGAGGGAGTGCAATATGAGGTAATCAGCAGGTTTCCTTGCCTATGTTTGACCTGATGCCATGATACATCAAATCAAATATGGTGTCTGCATTTTAAAAAATCTCCTCTACATTTACCTTTTATTACCGCGCATTGGGCTAGAATGCAGAAGTTCAAGCACCACAATTCTCAGTCATCACAAATGTTAAAGACTATTAAAGATACATATATTCCATTATTACACCCAAGCCAACAGTAAGCATCACCAGGTTTCTATGCTTGGCAAAAATTACTGTTTATTACTAGTGAATAGATTAAAGCTAATCAACTGTGAACCGTCAGCATTTAAATCCACTAAATAAAACTCTGACCCATTATAAACTCCCTCTTACAAAGAGGCATTGGGGAAAAGGCATGGTGTTATGGGTGAAGGAAAAAACTAGGAAAGCATTTCAGTGGTCTCTGCTTACAAAGCTCTGCAGGGGTCCTTTTGCTGATCAGAAAGCTGTAGCCCAGTCTTGGTTCCACCGGTTTGCAATGCACACCGGGTATTTGGTTTATATTTAAAATATTAATATATTTTTATTAATAAAGTCAGTTTACAGCAACTGAAGGAAAAATTAATGTCTTCTTCAGGCTTGATGTAGCTTTTAACTGCAGAAAACAGAGACAGATCCTGAGCTGGAGGTGGTCTGAAGGCTTCTCCCCATCTTGTTCCTAGCCTAAGAATCAGTCACATTAGTTGTTGACAGGCAAAAGGCCTCAGTCATCAATAAATGGTCACTAGTCCACAGACCAACTTACTACTTGTCGCTGGCTGAATACCCATTTGCACACATCCTTTGGCTCCAGCTCATCTGCAAACTACACTTCAACTACTGCTTGAACCAGGAGCTGTGTAAACAGTGCTTACAATGAGTTCAAGCTACCGGAATTGAAAAACTGCTGTAATCATTCAGCATCTTGGGTTTTTAAAGTTATTTTTCTATTTCAGACCACAATCAAAAATACAGAAAAATAAAGAAATGTGGTCTTTACACTTTCTATAAATGGCACATTAGCTGTAACGTGTACTCTGTACAGGATGCATTGCAGCAACTCACTAAGTTTCCTTTCACAGTAGTGCTTACCCAGTGACCTTTATCACTAAGAACAAGTAATATCATGGAAATCCCATCCTGTTTGCTGACATGGGCATATGTCCTTGTTACAGTTTCAGTGCCAAGTCAAAATTCTGGGATTCCTGATAACACTTCTACTAAAAGATCCCTGCAAGACCAGTAAAAAGACCTCCAAAGAAAGACATAACAGGAAACTGATTAAGTGTTTGGTTGGCAAGTATTTTTCTCTTTTCTGTCAAGACTTGGAGGTTCTTTTCAAAGCAGCCATGATGTGGAGGTGCCAGTGTTGAACTGGGGTGGACAAAGTCAAAAATCACACGACACCAGGTTAATTGTCTGTTGCACTAAAACCTGGAGTTCAGATTTTTGATCTTTTCAAAGTAGGAGTTAGGAAATTAAGATTTTATGTCATGTTTATAATGTAGCAAGTAAATTAATAAGGTTAAAACTCAGCAGTCTAAAGATATTAATTTAAATTAATAATTCAAATAGGACACTAGCAAGATGTTAAGAGGGAATCCTTCGGTGTCACTGATGGTATCTGTGACTTGTTGCTTGCAATTCCTGCATCATGTGGAAACTTCTGGACATTTCATATGTCTCAGATGACCACACTTAAGATGTGTCTCTCCAACTGCTTCCGCTTAAGCCCGGTGATTTCCAGGCTGTAGAGGCAGTAAGTAAAGGAGTCTTCAAGACATGGATAACTCACCAACAGAGTCAATAACTGGAGACTGCTGAAACTAATGATACCATGAAAAGTTGCAATCAAGTACACAGGCACCAATGGCCAAGTTGATAGCTTAGGTGGTTACAGCAAAGTGGACAATTGTAGTTGTTGTAGCAGATTCCAGATTCAGGTGGACAAATAGGTATATCTGTAATCAGAGTGCAGCATGTTGCCCCACCTTGATAAGGAAAAAATACAGACAGCACAGGATATTCCGCAGGGGGAAGTGTATGCCTAAAGTTAATGTACACATTGGCACCAATGAAACAAAAAAGCAGGCATCAAGGCCCTATAGTCAGGTCTTCACAAGTTAGGGAGGAAATGAGATGTAGCTCTTACCTTTTGAATAGGTATTCACTGCCTCAGAGCTGGCCTCAATTCCCAAGGAACCCAAAGCCCTCCCCTCCTGCTTCATGCCTAAAAGGCACATACTGATTCTTGTATGTCTGAAGGAAGGGGATCAATGGGTGATGAGGAATACTCAACTAAATTCATATAACATGAAGATACCAGCAACAGCAGTAAAGGTGGAATATGCTGCACAATTATAGAATATTAGGCAGTATGAGAGAAGGGAAGAGTTCCACATTAGGCAGCAGCAGACTAAGAAGAAATAGTAATTTATAAGGTGGGTTCAGAGTACAGAAAAAATGCAAATTACATTATAGTAACTGCCTGTTTATGAATGCATGGGATGTAGCAAATAGGGGAGTTACTCGCACAGATTGTTATGTGGAATTATTATAGTGATTATAAGTGGTAAGACAGGGAAAACAAATCTAAAGTCCCCAAGCATAATCAAAAAGAGATAGCAATTAAAAAGAAAAATATTCTTATGACAAACATCAGATGGATGAAATAACAAAGAACCCGGATGAATACAGAAGATTCAGAGAGGAAATGGGAAAAAAACAAAACAGTAACAGAGTATGAAATGAGGTATATAAACAGTATTAGTAAAAGAGTGGGAAAAGGAAGATAGCCAAAATAGGGATTTTAGCACATAGGGCAAGAGACATGGTTAACATATCAAATGGATACTTTACTTTTGTCTTTACCAAAGAAGACAATGCTGTGCAGATCTTTATGGTAAAGATAGACTTTTTAAAAAAAAAAATCAGAGTCATGATTTATGGGCTTTGTTGCAGGAGTTATTATTACACACTCCTAATTATTCAGAGGGCAGTTAAAAATCAGTCAATCACATTCCTGTGGATTTGGAGGGCAAACCAGGTAAGAATGACAGATGCCCTTCCTTGAAAAGGAGACAAGTAAAACACATGGATTTTTAACATCAATAGTGGCTACATGGTTATTTTATCGGATTCAAATTTCACCAACTACAATGGTGGGATTCGAACCTCTGACCCCCCCCAGGACATTAGCCTAAACTCTGGATAAATCATTTAAGGTGCAGGACAAGTTGAAAAAGCAATTATAAAGCTGCAATTAATAGAATTTATTAGTAGCAAGTCATGCAAAACTTGTATAAAACACTGATTCACTCTCAACTGTTGTACTGATTCCAACTTTGAGTGCCAAACTTTAGGAAAGATGTGCAGGGATTATGGACAGGGCAGAACAGATTTTAAAAACTGATCCCAAGAATAAAGAACTTCAATTAGCTTGAAAGATTGAAGAACCTGAGACTGTTCTCCTTAGAAGAAAGGTGAGAGGACATGTGACAGAGGTATTCAAAATCATGAAGGATCTGGATAAAGTAGATAGGAAACTGTTCTCATTAATAAAAGCACTAAGAATGAAAGGGCACAGATTTAAGATATCTAGCAAAAACAGTAAGGAGACATAAGCAGCAGCTTTTACAGGCGGTGAGTGAATAGAAGAACATAAGAAAGAGAAGCAAGAGTAGGCCATTCAGCACCTGGTCACCATGAAGCCATGTTTCTGTAATGGCAATTAAATCATACCCATATATCATATACTCTTATTTATGCCTTTAAATTATACAGCTTGTTACATGTGCTGTTTCATTCAGGTAGAGAGCCCTTAAACTTTGCCTTTTTGACACCATTCTACTTTCAAAATGCACTCTATGATCAAATTTTGCTCTCCAGTCTTGTGGCCTCCCTAGCAGCCAATTTCCTGTTATCAACAACACTTGTTCCAATTTGGGCTACCCCTTTGGTTCTCATCAAACTGACTATTTTAAACCCACCCTCAACCCAACAGCACTACCAAATCTCCCTGAAAGAATATTAGTTCCAGTCCCATTAACATGTAACTCCATACTTGCAGAGGTCCCAACTGCCCCAGAACAGTCCCAGTTCCTCAAATCTCTTGCCCTCACTCCTCCACCAGTTCTCCAACCACATATTCAATTGATCAATCTTCCTGTTCTTATGCTCACTAACACATGACACTAGGAGTAATCCTGAGTTATTGGTTCTCCTTTCTAAGTTTTCCTCTGAACTCAATGAAATTTGCCTACAGGACACCATCCTTCTTCTTACCTATGTGACTGGTATAAATGCGGACCACAATTTCTGGTTAACCGACACCCCCCAGAAAAAGGATGTCTTACAGTTGCCCAATGACATCCCTAACCCTGGCACCAGGGAGGCAATACATCATCTTGAGGTGGAGTGGGGATTCAGTTACAGTTAAACTGCAGTCAAGGACTGTGCACAAATTGATATTCAGTCTGCAAAAGAAAAGCTGATTATCTGGGCAATTGGTTGTTGGACAACAATTATGTCATTGATCCTCAAGTAGCTGAACAGTTTATAGGTGTCAGAAGCCATCAGATCTCTTGAAAGGAAGCAGCTGTCTTTTCTGTACAGAAAAGGAAGCCAGTGTATTTTCCTTGAAAATTTTCTGAAGAAGGGTCTAGGCCAGAAACATCAGCCTTCCTGCTCCTCTGATGCTGCTTGGTCTGCTGTGTTCATCCAGCTCTACATCTTGTTATCTCAGTGTATTTTCCCTCATCAGTTGCTGTAATTGGTGACTCTTAACCAAGAACTCAGACTTCATAAATGTGAACCAGTTGCTTTGTGCCTCCTGCAAGCAACTGCAAATACCTGGAGGAGGAGAAAGGAATACTAAGTCCTGACAAGCAGCTCAGTGAACCCTGCGGACAGGGACCATTGAACTATCTTCCTAGCCTTTCCCTCTACCCATGAGATTTTTTTGGGGTTTGTTTGTATGCACATGTACAGCAATTTTATATGGGGTTAGAGTTTTAACTAGGAGAGTTACAGCTCATAGAATAGATCACAGAATCCCTCCAGTTTGGAAGCAGGCCATTCAGTCCCAGACCCAAACTCCTTTTCATGTCCCTGTAACACTGCATTTCCCATGACTAATCCACCCAACCTACAAATCCCTAGGCACGATGGGCAATTTAGCATGGCCAATCCACCTAACCTGCACATCTCTGAACTGTGGGAGGAAACCAGTGCATCCAGAGGAAACCCACACAGACAGGTGCCTAAGGGTGGAATTGAACCCGAGTCCCTGGCGCCAACCACTGAGTCACCGTGTTGCCCCCATGCCACAGATCAATGGTTCATAATTGTTTACTTTCACCAAAATCTATTTATTTAAGTACAGAAATCTGGGTATAAAAGATAGGTGAATTGTGGAATTTTATGTACTTTGTATATAATTTTTAACTTTTGTGATGACTCCAGGAATAGCAGGGCTTGAATACCATTAAATTGTGGCACAACAGTACGATATGCTTTACATTGTCAGACAATTACACAGAACTTGGTACACATAAATAATTCTGCTTTACTGAACCTAATTGGACCAGTTAACAGCCATGTAGGAGCAAATTACTGCAGATGCTCAAATCTATACTGAAAACAAAAAAATGCTGGAAATGAGAGAGTCTGGCAACATCTGTGGACAGCAAGCTAACATTTCAAATCTCGATGACTCTTCAGTGATGAAGAGTCATCTGGAATCGAAACGTTAGTTTGATTTCTCTCCACAGATGCTGCCTGACCCACTGTGATTTCCAGAATTTCAGTTAACAGCCATACCTTGTTTAAATTTTAAACCAGGCTTGTTGACTCCGATTGGTCAAGGCATTGCCCTGAGAAATTAATCAGCAAACGGCAGTTGTAAATATGCTGAAACTGGGTTAATTGTCCTAGGTAACTAATTTCCTTATGCAGCCAGCAATCACAAAAAGATTGGCATTATATCAAATTACTGATCTATTTATAGGCTTTCAAACTTGTTGAAGCAAATCTGTCACTGGACAGTTAGCAACTGGATAATTCTTTGTATCGAAGACTTAGACAAATGTATTCTAGAAATTAGTTTAAAATACAAGAGAAAACGTTTGTAAAGTAAAGTAAATTGAGGGCAGCATGGTGGCTCAGTGGTTAGCACCGTAGCCTCACAGCGCCAGGGACTCTGGTTCGATTCCAGCCTCGGGCAACTGTCTGTGCGGAGTTGCACCTTCTCCCCGTGTCTGCGTGGGTTTCCTCCGGGTGTTCCAGTTTCCTCCCACAGTCCAAAGATGTGCAGGCTAGGTGGATTGGCCATGCTAAATTGCCCGTAGTGCTCAGGGGTGTGTGGGTTATAAGGGGATGGGTCTGGGTGGGATGCTCCAAGGATCAATGTGGTCTTGTTGGGCCAAAGGGCCTATTTCCACACTGTAGGGATTCTATGATACTATTTTGCAAGCTACACAGTTCACAAAAGGATAAAATACTCAGCCAACTTTGTTGCAGTAAATTCGCTACAAATTGTGGATTCTTTACAGGATGGAGGCATCTGCTTAACCTTGGACTTTGCGTATATAAATGTGCATGTGCCAAGTATGATGCAGTAATAACCACTGACCTGGTCTTCAGCAAATTGTGAGCTTTCTCTTCCAACTGTTCAGAGACCGTGAGGAGTTCCTGCAGCTGAGCCATGGCCCTCTCTACAGCTTGATGAGGCACCAAACCTACACCAGAGTCAATCAGCCGTCTCATTTCATCCAAACTGAATGAATCAGACGTAGCATGAGCCAACTGCACTTCATCTAGCCACCGTGCTTGCTCTAAACGTTCTCGAAGATGCTGCAGCTGTGGTAATTCTATGTCAAATCCAAAACTGAGATCCATTAGTTGCTGTAGCTCAGAAGTATTGGGTCTTTCATCAGAAACAGCCTTCTCAGAGCGCTGCTGAAAATCTTCTACAGAATGTAAAAGGTCCTGTGCAGAGAGAGACACAACATTTGTGCTACTTCAGTTAATAAAATCACAGCATAAAATGAAAAGTTTTTTTTAAAACAGAACTTCCATTACAATTGCATAGGTAGTAATTTAATACCCAAAAGTTATATAAACTATCATACGAGCTACAAAATATGAACTTTGCATTTTTTTACTACATATTCAAGAACTCCAAAAGCTACACACACCTTCAGTAAAGGAGCCTGATCAATGACGCAGGGTAGAGCATACAGTTGTTTGACAAATGCTTGAAGCTCTGCAGCAGTCAGTCGGTTTTGGGATTTCCCACCACCAGAACGATATCTGAAACATCATAACATCTAATCTCCCAGAGCAATTACTGCACAAAGAATACATTTCTAATTGTTTAACTTAAGGAACAATAGACGTATAGTAATTTTATCCCATGAAAGTATGATCTTTTTATATTAAAATATTTTATCAGAGCAGTAACTTACAAGAACTGATTTTTTCAAAGTAATTTTTTCTGCTAAAGATACAGCATTAAAAATGACTAGGTATGTTATAACAAGCTACCATGTTACAATATGTTTGCTCCTAATTACTGCATTCATTTGAAAGCTTTTCACGCCACTCTTTCAGAACATTTCCTGATTTCTATCCCCGCCAACGGCCTGAACTAACTGCTATTTGGAAGCCTGGGGCACAAAGCAAAGTATTCAGAAGTGAAGAGAACTAGACCAGATCTAAAGAAAAAGTTAGTGATTGAGTAACAGTCATTTCTTATGGAACCCCAAAGTGGAAACTGTTGGGATCCAGGACGTAATCAGCATCACAATAAGTTCGAAGCATGGAAACAAAAAATGGACAAATGGAACTAAAACATTTTAAGTTGTGCAGAAAATGCAAAAACCCCGATTCTCCACAGCCTCACTCAATGGAATGTTTGAAATGCTGGAGAATTAAAACAATAAAAATAAATTCCAACACTCAAAACATAATCAGGTGGATTTGAGGAGGATTTTCAAGACCACTAGAAATATAAAGGAGTTTAGGGAGGGATTAAAAATGGCCAAAGACAAACTCTTACAGCGAACCGAAAGAGGAGGAGGAATGGAATTTACAAGATGTAAGAACACGAAGAAAGTAGATGGTGAGTTCCAGGGCTGTTGGAAATTAGAGACAGCTGCCATGAAGAAATCTAAAAGCAAGCATCATCTTAGATTTCAGGTTTTGCAGAAGACATTGGGAACAGACACAGGTCAAAAGATGGGTGAGTGGGAGTTCAGGCAGAATAAGGTAGAACACAGAGTATTTAACACTGGGGCTTGAGTTAGTCTTAATTGAATATTTAAGAACAGTGAAAAACTGTAAATTATTCTTATTCAAATAAAAACACAAATCCCTAACGTTTTTTATTGGGGTGAATAAATGTGTGTGGGTGTTAAGAGACAGCTCTGAAACAATTAAAATCTGACTTGATTAAGGTGTGTTGGTTATCATGACAAGTCATCTTTCAGACGGAAGTGTCGCTATTTTGAGACTTCTGCATCTGGTAATCTGCAGAGGTTGTTTAGTGCTAGAAAATACTTAAAACCACAACATGCCCACTGATAAATGTCCATCAACAATTATCACTCTCTTAAAGGTGCAATGCTCCATTATTTCAAATTTAGGCTGAATCAATTCATGGTGGGATAACACAAGTTTCTTATAAAATAATTTGGGTGTTCTCATATCAATTCTTAACATACAAATGCAGTGCAAAAACTAGCAGCCAACGGATCGTGCAATTCAGATATCAGTGAACAAAAATGGAAAGCAACACAAAGATGCTTTTGATAATTAAGGCACCACTTCTCTATAAAAGGATAGTGCATTTGGCCTAGAGTATGCATGTCCCTGGAAGGACAGACTACTGACAGCAGGCAACAGAATTGAATAGGATGCTTCCTCCAAATAGACTTTGCTCACATTAACATGAAAACAAGAAAATGAGCTGGAAGTGAAAACAATTCCCACTCAGGACTACTCACCCCTTAATATGCAAGTAAAATATTCAATTTTACGCACCTGGTTTGTCGTTTGTTATTAAGTAGTTGCTGGGCAACAGAGGCACACTTTTCTGCTTCTACAATAGCTTCCCTCAGCTGTTTCAACAAATCATTTTCTGGAAACTTTTTCTTCTCTGCTTCCTCTACCATTGATTTGAAATCAGAGAGGCCTGATATGACGGAAATGATAAAGTCAAATTAATAATAAAAAGATTATTTTAAAAAAACGGTGTTTTGAAAATTAGAAATCACAATTTTCCCTACTTTGAGAAAAGGCTCAGTGATTGTTGATCATTAATATTAAAGTTATATAAAAACAATTCACAGGCACTGTACTCAAAAAATGCTCAAATGTAAAGACTAGTTCAGAAATTTCAAAAGGATCTGAAGTTACAAATTATTTTTCAACTTGAAGTATCACAAACTTTGGCACACAATGCATAAGCAGCAACAAGCAATAAAACTCTATCCTTTTGCAACAGTCTCAGTCTCAACAGGCCTTTAGGTCAGCACACTAAAACCCTTTTTATTTTACACACAATCTTAATTTTATCAATGCTGTAGGTTTTGCATTTTTAAGAAGTTGTGTATTTTCTTTCATTAGTGTGAAGTGTTTTTAAAAAAAGGAACAAGTGACATTGTTTTCCTGAAATATTGTGCACCCACCTATACTTACTCCCCAACCTTCATCACTTTGCAACCTTATCTTTGTCACGAAGACTAAATTTAAACCACGACTTCTATTTGTGTCACTTGTTCTACACCTTTTTGAGAATGCTATGTGCTACGTGCTTTCAGATAGAGAGCCTTTAATTTGCTATTCCTGCACTAACCTTATTCACAGAGGCACACTCTGACCCTTCCTATTACATTCTGCTGGTCTTTATCCACATCACTACACTATGTCATTGCCTTGATTTTTTACTCTGAACTTCTAAACCTCCCTTCACCTGAAGCCTCTCCCCTGCCCCAATATTCTACAGCCCATCATATAATTCGCCACGACACTAGTGTCAGCCAGTTTTAGTTGGAGCCCAACCTAACAGAATCCAACCTAAACTAATAGCTCACTCCTCCCAGAGTACTGATGCCAGTGCTCCATGAATCAGAATCTTTTCTTGCCAAAGTACTTTTTGCACTTTACTTTAAATACCATTAACGTGCTGACATCTTGCCAATTAGTGTATGGCTCACCAAAAAAAAATCCAGATAATTATCTTTGATGTTTCATTCTAATTGGACCCTAACTTATCAAAATATTAGCAAATTGTTGGCTCCCATGTGGAACGCCCTCACCAAATTCCTCTCCTGGAAGATATTCCACAACTTTGGCACAGGGCAGAGTTTTCAAGTATGCAGAGAATGGTACCTATTCCCCTGGCTTAACTATCTGCTTTCACTATCACACACTGCCCCACATGAATTGAAAATTGCACCATGGTTACTTCTCAAATTTGTAATCCTGTAGACCTACTCCTCACTGCACAGAGAGGAGCCAACACATATCTGGTGGACAAAGTCAGAGATGAATCTCCTCCATCACTACATGTCGATTTCTCATAAGTGCCTGGCTTAGTCATTCGAGTGTCTCCAAACAACTCAATTCCTGGCTAATCTGGGAGGGGTGACTGTCTCCTGGAACAAAGCAGATTCAACTGTGCCCCTTCCTGATGCCCAGAATGTCTGCAGTTCAGAATCCAGCTCAGCAAACTACAGACATTTACTGCAGATAGGACTGCCCAGGATGCTACTGGATTCCTCAGATTTCAATATACAACAGACATACCAACAACAATCTCTACCATATCTGTCTAATATAATTTAATTAGTCAACTAATTAACAACTTGCAGGGCTAAACTAATAAAAAAGTTTGAGATAACAAGGTGTAGAGCTGGATGAACACAGCAGGCCAAGCAGCGTCATAGGAGCAGGAAGGCTGACATTTCGGGCCTAGATGAAGGGTCTAGGCACGAAACATCAGCCTTCCTGCTCCTATGATGCTGCTTGGCCTGCCATGTTCATCCAGCTCTACACCTTGTTATCTCAGATTCTCCAGCATCTGCAGTTCCTACTATCTCTAATAAAAGTTTGTACTCTTTTGGCTTGGAGACAGAAGAATGAGACTCAATAGCTATGGAGATTGAAGACTCAGGAAAAAAAAAGGGACACTTCTTTCGTCACTGCACAAAATTCCTAACTTTGCAACTGGTCGACATCACACTCAGACTTAGTCTCTTCCCTTTGCATTCCCTTATACTGTGTAGGTTACAAACTCAGTATAGTTCTATATATAATTAATGACTCACTCCCAAGATCCAATGCTAACCCAGCTTTCTGTTCTGAGCAATAGCTATTCAAGACAATCACTTTCAGGTGATAGACAGATAATTGCCAGAGTTAAGCAGTTCTTTTTTTTAAAACTAGGCTGAACTAGCCTGTAGTTGAAAATTCTACGTCGGGAGTTCTTGAAGGTGAACCTAGGAAAATACACAAGTCACATTTTGTGAGCATTCTAAGTAGTGATTTTGTCTTCTTCGAACAACAAAAGGCAACAAACAAGTTATAAAGACAGGGCAGTCACAACAAGTATCAAACATTTAATCCTTTCCCATATGATAGAAAGTGATAGAGATCTGCAATCAGGCTGCACAGCCACATTATAATGAACAACAGATGATTATGCATGGATGGCGAGTTCAAGTACAATCACGATTTATTTCGACAAAACAGAGCTACCACAAAATAGGCTAAACGAATGCACAGCTCCACAAAGACAAGATAAAAACAAAAAAAAAGCATGCTTTTAAAAGAAGCATCACACCGAGTCCTGCGCACTGCACCCAGCTAGCACCCCCAGGGATGAATCATTTCAATTATGTAGGAATACTGGAGAAAATTAAAACCTTCCATGTTTTGCAGAAAGCGGTTCAGAGAAGAATATTCAAAACCATGAAGGGTCGACAATGCAGTTCCATTGGTGGAAGAATAGAGAACAAGAGGGCACAGGATTTAAGGTAATTGGCAAAATAAGCGATGGCAGCAGGGAAGAAAACTTTTTCACACTACAGGTATTTAGGAATGCACTGCCTAAGTCTGTAGAGGAGACAGGCCAAGTGAGGCTTTGTTGAAAATTAACCAGATCATTAGCTGAAAAAAAAAACAGGCTACACCGTAAATGCAGGGGTAGAAGGCTATGTGAAATACTCCTTCTGAAGACCAGCAGAGACATGATAGGCTGCATGGTCTCATTCTGTGCTGTATTCATTTTATGATTCTAACGATTTTTCATCCCATTTACCCTTGCACGACAATAATACTTTTCTTCTCATCCTTTCCCAAATCCTGCAATGTAACTGAAAAGCATCTTGCCCAACCAGTATTTACTCTTCGTGCAATCTTAAGCACCATTCATTTGAGCGTTTCCACCTCTGCTTGGAAATAGCTTATATTCCACTTGGCTGCTTCATCCCAATTGTTAAGATGGCAAATTTTGCATTTAACATTTTGCCTGTACACCACAAAGCACTGTGCCAATGGAATAATCCATAAAGAATTTCTATGCTTACTCTTCTTTTCATTATCTTTCGCTTCCAGGGCGTCAGTCACTTTGGAAGACCATTCATCATACGTTGCTACATGCAATTTCAATGCACTTAGAATCGGATAGAGATCATCCAAAGCATAGCGATACCTGAATCAGAAGAGATAGGTTGAACTAGTCAAACATACTATGAACATGAAAGGAAGTGAAAATACTTCAAAATGTACACAGAACTCGTGTTCAGAAATTACCCCAGATAATTGCACAGATATTTTTCAGTAGCTATGTTTCTGTAATATAGATACATTGTTGTGAGACCATAAGGTAAAGGAGCAGAATTAGGTCATTCGGCCTCTGAGTTTGCTCGGCCATTCGATCATAGCTGATGTTTCTCAACCCTATTCTGTTGCCTTCCCTGTAACCTCTGATCCCCTTACTAAGCAAGAACCTATTTCTATCTTAAATACACTCGGATGACTTTGCCACGGAAGATTGAGGCCACGAGTTCCATAGATTCACCACCCTCTGGTTTCAGAGATTCCTCCTCGTCTCCGTTCCAAAAGGTTGTTCCTTCACACTCAAGCTGTGGCCTTGGGTTCTGGTCTGTCCTACTAGAAACATCACTTCCACATTGACTCCATCCAGGCCTCACAGCATGCTGTAAGTTTAAATCAGATCCCACCCACCTCCATCCTTCTAAACTCCATCAAATACAGACCCAGAGTCCTCAACTGCTCTTCATACAAGCCCTTCATCCCTGGAAACATCCTTGTAAGCCTCTTCTGGACCCCCCTACAACGACAGCACGTCCTTCTTCATATGCTCAACTGCCCAACTGCTCTCAACATTCCAAATGCAGTCTGATATCAGACCCTTATACACCCTCAGCGGTGCATCCCTGTTCTTGCACTTTAGTCCTCTCAAAATGAATGCTAACATTGCACTTGCCTTCCCAACTGCCAGCTGAACCCAAGTTAATCATCCTGAACTAGGACTCCTCGGATTCAGAAATCCTAACCCTATTGCAAAATCACAGACTTCTGTTGCCTTTCCTCATTTAAAACATAGTCTACACCACTATTCTTCCGACCAAAGCGCATAAGCTCTCACTTTCCCATATGTATCCCAGATGCCACTATTTTACCCACTCTCCTTGCCTGTCCAAGTCCTCCTGCAGCCTCCCAGCCTCCTGAATGCTACCTGCCTTTCCACTGATCTGTGTGTCATCTGCAAACTTAGCAACAATGCCCCCGGTTCCTTCATCCAGATGTTAATGTATAATGTAAATAGTTGTGGTCTCAACACCTGCAAATAGGTTAGGAACCCCTGTGGACCTCCAATAGTCACCAACTAGCATTCTGAAAAAGACCCCTTTATCCCCATTCTCCGCCTTCTGCACTGTCAGCCATACTCTATCCATGCCAGTACCTTACCCCTAACAACAAGGGCTGTTATGTTATTTAGCAGTCTCCTCAGCGGTACCTTGTTGAAGGCCTGCGTGAAATCCAAATAGATCACATGCACTGGCTCTCCTTTATCTAAATTGCTCATTACTGCCTCATAAAATTCTTAACACATTAGTCAGGTATGACCTAACCCGACGAAGTCATACTGACACACCCCTATTTTGCCATCTACTTCCACGGACTGTGCAATCTTATCCTCTAAAGACTCTAAAATCTGAGGTCAAGCTAACTGGCCTAGAATTTCTCATCTTCTGCCTATAGCTCCAATCCTCCAATCTTAGCAACAGCCTCGTAAATCTTTTCTGAACCCTTTCTCATTTCACAACATCTTTCCTATGCAGGAAGACCAGAAACGAATGCAGTATTCCAAAAGTGGCCTCACCAATGGCTATCAATGTCCTGTACAACAACAACATGACATCCCAATTCGTATACTCAATACACTGACCATTGAAGGGAAGTGTACCAAACGCTTCATTCACCCTATCAACCTACGACTCCACTTTCAAGGATCTTTTTGTTCGGCAACACTCCCCACGACCCTATGATACAAGTCCTGCCCTGATTTGCCTTATCAAAATGCAACAGCTCATATTTATCTAAGTTAAACTATCTGTCACTCCTCAGCCCATTGGCCCATTCAATCAAGAACAAAGGACAAAGGACAAAGAATGAAGAACGAAGAAAATTACAGCACAGGAACAGCCCCTTCGGTCCTCCAAGCCTGCGCCGATCTAGATCCTCTATCTAAACCTGTCGCCTATTTTCCAAGGATCTGTATCCCTCTGCTCCCTGCCCATTCATGTATCTGTCTAGATACATCTTAAATAACGCTATCATGGCTGCCTCTCTCACCTCTGCTGGCAACACGTTCCAGGCACCCACCACCCTCTGCGT
Source organism: Rhincodon typus (assembly GCF_021869965.1). Classification (NCBI taxonomy): domain Eukaryota; kingdom Metazoa; phylum Chordata; class Chondrichthyes; order Orectolobiformes; family Rhincodontidae; genus Rhincodon; species Rhincodon typus. The sequence continues at coordinate 44,088,481 of NC_063356.1, read as the reverse complement.
AAAGAACTTTCCACGCAAGGTTTTGTTATACAATGAGAACCTTCTTCACTGTCCACTACACCAAGGTTGATATCATCTGCAAACTTACTGAACATATCTCATATCCACATTCAGATCATTTATATAAAATGACAAAAAGTAGTGGACCTAGCACCGATGCTTGCAGCACACCACTGGTCACGGGACTCCAGCCTGAATAACAACCCTCCATCTCCTACCTTCAAGCCAATCTTGTATCCAATTAGCTAGCCCCCACACCTTGCTAACCAGTCTACTGTGTGGAACCTCAAACACCATTATAGAGACAACATGCACTGCTCCGCCTTCATCAATCTCCTTTGTCACCTCTTCAAAAAACTCGAGTTAGTGAATTTTATGTAAATTTGGTCATGTTATCATTTTGAATTGCTAAGCTGGTAACAACTGCTACGCAGGAGAATTATTTGCAAGTCAGCAGCATTCTCTCATCTACACAAGATAATAGATTTGCAGCAAATTAGTGATAATTTGCTGATGGCTGAAGAAACAAGTATGCAAAGGCAGGTTCTGCCACAAAGCCTTATATGAAGGTTTCAAGGATCAGTGAGTTGCTGCTTTCAGTGATGATACCAGTTTTCAATCTGCTGTACCCATTTTCCAGTGTCAAAGTGTGAAAGTTCATGGTTCCGGCTGTCAAGTCACGCTCAAAAGAATTAAAGCTAAGCATTCCCATCCTACAAGTTAGCTGACTCCAACTACCTCGCCGTACAGCAAATCCTTTTATTATTCCCTTTTACTAATGTACCCAAGCTAGTAAAATCGCCTCTGCAATGTTTGCTAGCCTCATTTCAGCAGGATGGTATACGACTAGTATAGTATAGGGACTCCAAAAGATTTTTTGTTACACATTTTAAAAGGTAGTCAAGTTTTACATTGGCACACTGCTACAGTTGTCACATCGCACTACGACAGTGCGATGGAAATCAAACATCTCAAATGTTCCTATTTCTAAAGTCGTGACAGATGTTAAAATTCAATGTAACTATCACGAATCCTAACTTGCCTCTGAATTACTGCTACCCAGGATAAATGCAAACCATACCAGGTTTCTTCAGCAACAGTTTAAAAAATACACCATCTATTGCACTAGTCATCTTTAACAAGCATAGTAAGAAAACAGGATTTATAATTTCTTATTCATCTTGAATCTATCCATCCTTTTTAAAACTCTGACACATACACAAAGCAAAAACAGACAAAACACAATTATGAATGGAGGAGAAAGGTCAGAAGATCACAAGATCACAATTATGTATCACCAGTCCAAAATCTGGGTTGGTTTCACAATACTCAATTCTTCAATGATGCTCAAATGTTATCTGCACAGTGATATCAGTTTGTAAGTCAGCAGCAGCTGGGTCTCTCATTGTCTTTGGGTTTTAGAATATTTTTCTCATTGTTTTCAAATAATTTTTCTGCTGTTCTAATGAAAAATTGCAGAGAACAACTCTACAGAGAAACAGGTGAGAGAAAGAGCAATGCTGCTAACTTAAGTAGTCTCCTGGCTTCTATTTACACCCCTTCCAAAGTATATGTTAAGACTACAATGTGACTAATCAGAAGCTTGTTGCTATGCTGTGCTTTCCATAAGAAATGATGCCACATTGTCTGGACTCAATGATCCAAAAAAAAACATTGTTTCGTTAGCACCAGTCAGATTCACTCGTTTTACCAAAGCTGCAAATTTAAAATGGAGAGAATACAAGGAATGTCCAATTTTCTCATTTTCAGCCCCTAGTCCAAAGTAAAAAGGATGCAGTTTCTTAGATCATCATTCAATACATATATCTGGCACACAATCTTGAAAAAAAAACTTTACAAAGTCTAGAAGAATACTCTGAAGACAAGAGGTAGCACCACTGACTAAAATAATGGAGAGTTTTGTTCTACTATCTGGAATTACTACACGTTTTATAGAAACATAGAAGATAGGAGCAGGAGGCGGCCATTCGGCCCTTCAAGCCTGCTCCACCATTCTTCACAATCACGGTTGATCGTCCAACTCAATAGCCTAATCCTGCTTTCTCCCCGTAACCTTTGATCTCATTCGTCCCAAGTGCTACATCTAGTCGCCTCTTGAATACATTCAATGTTTTGGCATCAACTACTTCCTGTGGTAATGAATTCCACAGGCTCATCACTCTTTGGGTGAAGAAATGTCTCATCATTTCCGTCCTAAACTGTCTACCCCAAATCCTCTGAATCTGGACACATCCACCATTGAGAACATCCTCCTTGCATCTACCCTGTCTAGTCCTGCGAGAATTTTGCTCTCTATGTGATACCCCCCTCATTTGTCTGAATACAAGCGAGGAAACAATCCCAACCTAGTCAATCTCTCCTCACACATCTGACCCGCTATCCCTGGAATCAGCCTGGTAAACCTTCATTGCACTCCCTCAAGAGCAAGAGCATCCTTCCTCAAAAACGGATACCAAAATTGCGCACAATATTCCAGGTATGGTCTCACCAAGGTCCTGTACAACTGCAACAACACTGCCTGCTGCACCTGCACACTTACCTTCAGAGACTGGTGGACAAGGACACCCAGGTCCCACTGCACACTCCCCTCTCCTAATTTACCGCCATTCAGGTAGTAATCTGCCTTCTTGTTTTTGCTTCCAAAGTGAATAACCTCACAATTATCCAAATTATACTGCATCTGCCATTGATTTGCCCACTCACCCAACCTGTCCAGATCATGCTTAAGGATCTCTGCATCCTCGTCACAGTTCACGCTCCCACCCAACTTGGTATCACGTGCAAACATGGAGGTTACATTTTGTTCCCTCATCCAAATCATTAATATATATTGTGAATAGCTGGCATCCCAGCACCAGTCCTTGTGGCACCCCACACTAGTTACTGCCTGCCAATTTGAAAAGGACCCATTAATTCCTCCTCTTTGTTTCCTCTCTGCCAACCAGTTTCCTATCTATCTCAATACACATCCCCCAATCCTATGTGCTTTAATCTTGCACATTAATCTCATGTGGGATTTTGTCAAACGCTTTCTGAAAGTCCAAATATACTACATCGACTGGCTTCCCCTTGTCAACTCTACCAGTTACATGTTCATTGAATTCCAGCAGATTTTTCAAGCATGATTTCTCCTTCATAAATCCATGCTGACTCTGTCTGATCTTGCCACTGCTTTCTAAATGCTCTGCTATAAAATCCTCAATAATGAATTTGAGAATTTGCTCCACTACCGATATTAGGCTCACCGGTCTATAATTCTGTTTTCTCTCCACGTCCCTTTTTGAATATTGGAGTGATATTAGCCACCCTCCAACCTGCATGGACTGCACCAATACATCCACTATTTCTACAGCCACTTTTAATCTACATCCCATAGTAGTTATCAGGCCCTGGGGATTTATTGGCCTTTAATCCCGACAACTTTCCCAGCACCATTTCTCTACTAATATTGATCTCCCTCAGTTCTTCCCTCTCACTAAATCCTGCATCCTCCAATAATTCTGGTATCTGATTTGTGCCCTCTTTACAAAAAGACAGGACTAAAGTATGTATTCAGTTCCTCAGCCATTTCTTTGTCCCCTATTATGCATTCCTCCCTGTTTCTGTCTGTAGGGGAACTACATTTGTCTTTACCAATCTCTTGCTCTTCACGTACCTATAGAAACTCTGAGCACCAATCTTTATTTTCCCTTCAAGCTTACTTTTGTACTCTTATTTTCCCCTTCTTGATCAATCCCTTGGTCCCTCGTTGCTGAATTCTAAACTGCTCCCAATCTTCAGATTTATTACTTTTCTTTGCCAATCTGTATGCTTCTTCCTTGGATTGGATACTCTCTTTTATTTCCTTTGTAAGCCATGGATTGGCCCCCTTACCCATTTTGCTTTTGCGACAGACTGGAATAAACAGTTATTGCAGTTCCCCCATGCATTCCTTGAATGTTTGCCATTGCCTATCCACTATCATTCCTTTAAGCAACTTTCCCCAATCTATCAAGGCCAACTCACGCCTCATGTCCTCATAGCTTGCTTTATTTAGGTTCAGCACCCTAGTCTCCGAATCAACAACCTCACTCTCCACCTTGATAAAAAAAAAATTCTATCATGTTACAGTCACTCTTACCCAAGGGGTCTCAGACAGTTAAAGTGGCAGTCGTTCCCTGCTCATTCAACAGCACCTAGTCCAAGATGGCCTGCTCTCTAGTTGGTTCCTCCACGTTGGTCAAGAAAACCAACCCGTATACACTCCGGGAATTCCTCCTCTACAGCATTGTGGCTAATTTGATTTGCCCAATCTATGTGCAGATTAAAATCACTCATTATCACAGATATTCCCTTATCACATGCATCTCTAATTTCCTGTTTAATGCCATTCTAGACATCACCACTGCAGTTTGGGGGTCGAAATGTGACACCCACTAACGTTTTCTCCCCCTTGGTATTTCTCAACTCTACCCATTCAGACTCCACATTGTCAGAGCTAGTTTCCTTTCTCACTATTGTGTTAATTTCCTCTTTAACCAGCTATGTTGCTCCGCCACCTTTTCCTTTTTGCCGGCCATTCCTAAATACTTAATACCCTGGAACATTCAGTTCCCATCCCCGGTCACTTTGCAGCCATGTCTCCATAATCCTAATTATATCATATCCGTTTACATCTATGGGCACAATTAGTTCATCCACTTTATTGCAGATGCTCCATGCGTTAAGGCACAAAGTCTTCAAACTTGTCCTTTTGAAAGTGCTTGCCACCTCATTTTTCCGAATAGCCCTGTTTGAATCTTGCCCTTGGTTTCTCATCCTACCTGTTCTCTCACTCCCTTTTCTAGTTTTTGTTTTAGTCCTTGCTGCCTTCTTCTCTGACTCTTTACATAGGTTCCCATCTCCCAGCATATTAGTTTAAACCCTCTCCAACTACTCTAGCAAACACTAGCCCAGGACATCAGTCCTATGTCGTGCCCAGGTGTAACCTGTCCGACTTGTATAGGTTCCACTTCCCCCAGAACCAGTCCCAATGCCCCAGGAATCTGAAACCCTATGCCGACACCATCTTTGCAGCCATCCGGTATATCCTGTCATTTCTCCTCTGACTAGCACGTGGGACTGGTAGTAATCCTGAGATCACTACCTTTGGAGGTCCGATTTCTTAACTTTCTTCCTAGCTCCCTGTATTCTGCCTTTAGGACCTCATCCCTTTGTTTTTTAACCTTTGCCATTTACACCGATGTGTACCACGACCACTGGCTGTTCGCCCTCGCCCTTCAGAATGTCCTATACCTGCTCGGAGACATCCTTGACCCTAGCACCAGGAAGAATGACTGAAAAACCTTTGGGACATCCTAAACCCCCTCACATCCTGGAACATGGAAGCAAAAAGTATTTAGAACTGAACCAAAGAGGAAGAAGAAAAAAAAACCAAAACCGTAACATCCATTAGGTACTGAAATAAGGTGGTAAACCCTTGGAACTACCTTTCACCTGCAGTTACTAATAAGACTTTTCTGGCTTCATGAGGGTATTCGCCTGGCTTATCTCAATGAGAAATAGCTTAATTGTCCATGGTTATAAATCTCATAACAAAGTCTGGAGAATTTATTGATTGCCAAGACTGTCTGTGTACTGCTTAATCAAACAGCAAGGTTCATTCCACACAGGAATATCCTTGCATTATTTACCTTAGATGACATCTGTGTGGTGGACATGAACAAAGTTCTTTAGCATGGTACAGACAAACCAGTTGATTGGATTTACAAATGCACGAGATTGCAGACAAGAAACACGTAGTCTTGCACTTTGCACACTGTCGCTCATCATCAGGCAATAGCTCGAAGTTCTCTCGCACAGATTCAATTACTCCCTAAAATAAGGAAAATAGATTAATTTATATTCAATGAAAATTTATATTCATGACTAATATGATCTTCAGATATTTCTAAAAGAAAATAGAAAAATGGTCCATGTCAACAGTTCAGATTTTACCAAAACACCAGAATAAATCCATCTTGAAATATCTATTTAAAAAAAAAAACAACTTATGAACAGCTTTATATGGACAAGGAAACAAATTAAACAGGTCATCCGAATGTCCCATTCAGTTCGAACTATATACTAATTCATTACATCCTGGCTTCCTACCAAGGAAATGAAATGTATGGTGTTTGCAGAAATGCAATTATCAGACAGACAATTTGAGCCAACAAGGTTCCAAATGTATTAAAAACATTTGTAAAGTATAGCCACCAATTCAACCCCAACCCTGACAAATGCCAGACAATAACTATTCTTAAACTCAAGTTCCACCCAAGATAGTCTTCTGACCATGCATCTACACCATCAATAATATCACATATTTCCACCTCTGTAACACTAGCAGGTTCTGCTAGCTGTGGAAATGCTCATTTGTGCCTTTGATTCCCCAAACCGACCACCTCGAGGCACTCTTTGTTGCCAAACTAGTGTAAACGTTAGCGGTGAAAAGTAGAAAGTGGGCCTGCTCTGCCGAGAGCAAAGCCAATTAGACATGGCCGGGGAGGGTGGGGGGGGGAAATGCAAGAAAGAATGGAGTACAGATGTTATACCCTAAGTTGTGGAACCTCGTATTGATTTCTAGAGGCTGTTAAAGTACCTAAGCACAGCTTGGGTTGAGCTTCATTGGAATACTGAAGGTGGTTTATTGAAATAGCAAGTAACTGGAAGGTTGGGATCATTTCAACTCACAAAAGCAGTCACACAGTCTGCATTTGGTCTCACCAATGTAAAGGAGACTGCGTTGAGAGCACCAAATACAGTGGACTAGATTGAAAGTAGTACAACTGAAATGCTGCATCACCTGAAAAATGTGTTTGGGACTGTTAGCAGGGAGGAAGGCGAAGATGTTCAAGCAACCTCTGGCAACCGAATGGGGAGGCTCCACAGAGGAGTAAGGAAATGTAAGGAGTGATAGAAAATGGACCAGGATTTCAAGGAAGGAACAGTCCCTGGGGAATGCTGCCAGTAGATTGGAGGGGAAGATGTGTTGGATGGTGGTATCCTACTGAAGGTGGCAAAAGATGATCTTTTGAATGCACAGACTTCTTGCAATCTAGTCTACTGGATTTCATGCTCAATGCAGTCTTTTTTACATTAGCAAGATAAAAACAGACCAGATGACTTTACAGTCTCCAGGACTCAATATTGAGTTCCGCAGCTTCAAAGTATAGCCTCTGTACTCCTTTTTCCATACAACCCCAAAATACCACACCCCCTCCCCACCACCCCCCACCCCACTCCCTCTCCCTCTCCTGACTCCCTTGGTTTGTGTCAGGTTGGTTTTGTCCTCAGCAGAGTGGACCCATTTTCTTGCTTTCACACATCTTTTACTCATCTATTTCTCTTTTACCACCATATCACTGGGCTCTTGTGGCACAGTTGCGGTGTCCCTAGCTTTGAGCCAGTAAGCCTGGGTTCAAGTCCCACCTGCTCCAGACACATGTCATAACACTTCAGCACAGTGGCAGTGTCCCTGTTCAGATTCAAGTCTCACCTGCCTTGGAGGCATATCATTAAAAGTCTGATCAGATTGGTTCAAAATACTTAATCAAATGTATACATCAGCTGAATGGTGCAGTGATAACCCATACCATGGAGGTTGACGGATCAAAACCACCCTCTGTCTTTATATTATAAATCAGAGAAAGAAAGTTGTCACACACAGTAATGTCTGATTTTCTGTAAAATGCTGCAATGGATGTTTCAGCTTTTTTGATTTTGCTGAAAGAGTACTCAAACGTTTACTTCCCCCAACTTTTTGTTGAATTTGGTTGGATATTTATGCACTTGGGTGATTAAATGCATGCAGAAGACCTTGTGGAGCAGAGGCAGAGGTAGAGGCAATGTGCCTACCTCTAGGCCAGAAGGTCAACGTTCAAGATTTACCTGCCCCAAAAGGGTTGAGGGAAGGTAGTGCTGTCGTAGTTATGGCACTGGGCAGTAATCCTAAACACCAGGCCAAAGCTCTGGGGTCAGAGGTTCTAATCCAAACAAAGCAAATGGTGAAATTTGAATTCAGTAAAAATCTGGAACAAAAACAGTAGCCAAATTGTGATCATGCAACGGATGTTAATTATTGTCATGATTCACTGGGTTCGAGCAATAGAAATCAAGCGCCACTATTTCCGAAATGTCACAAAAGTTATAGATGTTTCACAAAAGTACGCAAAGATTTTCCAATTTACCCAAAATCTATAGCCAGGCTGACAAGGCACACAATCCAATTTCTGTATTTAACACTAACTACTATTTACATAGGCTTACAGACTCTAGCTATAGGTAAACAGTTATGAATCATCAGTATATAACTCCACTAATTAAAACTACATTTCCTTATAAACTCCCCTTTACCCACAGATGGGGGAGAGGGAATAAAGATTCGCTTTATGCCAAGGGATTAAGAGGAAAGGAACTCAGCAGTCGTTGTTCACAGTATCTGTTGAGACAATTCTTGCACTGGTCAGAACACTGCTGTTCAGTCTTCTTTCCATGGACTGGCTTTCAAGAAGCACAGGCTGTTCACTTACAAAAGGTCTCTGACTTATTAAAAGTCACAGCTTACAGCAATTGAAGAAATTGACTGCTTTGCTTCATGAAGAGTGAGAATGTGCCCTAGGGTTGCTGGTGGGCTGAACAGCTTCTCTGTACTTTGGTCACAGCTGCAAGCTGCTCGGTTACCCATGAACCGATCACTTTGTTGGCAGCTGAAGGCCTTTGTCATAGATAATGGGTCACTAGTCAGCTTTTTACTGCTAATCAAGCTTCACCTTTACACAATCCCTCAGATCCAGCTTGGTCTGCAAACTCAACTTCAATATCTGTTTGAACAAGCAGTTGTGTAAATGGTGCTTAATATGAATATCAAGTTAGTCGATCTCAAAACATGTAGAAATCCTGCAGCTCTCTTTTTAAAAGAAATTATTTTTCATCTCAGTCCACAATTAAATACACAAAAAAAAAGTCTTCACCTGCCTTGGCTTTCAAAGAATACGCAATGCTATTTCAAAACGCACTTCATTACAAAACATGATAAACAAGGCTTCCATTCATGGACTCAAATCTACCCCAAATCGTAGCATTTCTTAAGTTTTTATCTCAGAGTCATAGGGTCATACAGCAAAGAAACAGGCCCTGCAACCCAACTCGTCCATGCTGACCAGATTTCCTAAAGTGAACTATCCCTCCAAACTTTTCCTGTGTACCTTTCCAAGTGCCTCTTAAATATTTAATTGTACCCGCCTCTACCACTTCCTCTGGCAGCTCTTTCCATATGCACTACGTCCTCTTAAAAAGTTGCCCTCGGGTCCCTTTTAAACCCTTCCCCTCTCACCTTAAACCTATACCCTCTAGTTTTGGACTCCTCCACTCTGGGGAAAATATCTTGATAATTCACCTGATCAATGCCCCAAATGATTTTATGGACCTATTTAAAAGGTCAGCCTTCAGCCTCCTACGCTCCAGGGAAAAAATGTCCCAGCCTATCCAGCGTCTCTTTTTAACTCAAACCCTCCAGTCACAGTAACATCCCTGTAAATCTTTTTTGCATCCTTTCAAGTTTAATAATATCCATCTTACAGCTCTCAGAATCCGCTCTAACAAGTTATCTACCACGGATGCTAGGTTCCATGGTTTTTCCTTGTAGCCTGTCTTAAATAATGGCACAACATTAGCCACCTTCTCATGTTCCAGCACCTCATTCATGGCTGTCGATGATATAAACATCTCCGCTAGGGTCCCCACAATTTCTTCCCAGCTTCCCACAATGCCCTGGGATACAACTGATTAGGTCCGGCAGATTTATCTGCCTTTATGCATTTTAAGATTTTGTGGACTCTTTTCAAGACATTACTATTTATTTTCTAGAGTTTCCTAGCTTCCATATCTTTCTCAAATGGTAAATATTGTTGAGAAGTATTTGTTTAGGATTCACCCATCTCCTGTGGTCCAACACAGATAGCCTCGTTGATCTTTAAGGGGCTCTCCATTAAAGGAGCCTTAAGAGTTCTCCCTTCTCTCCCTAGTTACTCTTTTGCCTTTAATTTACTTGTATAATCTCTTTGGATTCTCCTCTACACTATCCGTCAAAACTCTCATGTCCCCTCTTTGCCCTCATTTCCCTCTAAAGTGTACTCCTACATCCCCTATACTCCTCATGGGATTCACTTGATCCCAGCTGTCTATACCTCACATATATCTCTCTTGTTTTCTTGACCAAAGCCTCAATATCTCTAAGTCATCCAGTGTTCCGTACTCCTGCCAGCCTTGCCCTTCACGTTACTAGGAACATGCTGGCCCTGAACCCTCAATCTTGTTTTTGAAAGCCTCTCGCTTGCCAGACATCTGTTTATTTGGGAACAGCCTCCCCCCCATCAACTTTTGGAAATTCTTGTCTATACCATCAAAACTGACCTTGCTCCAATTTAGAACTTTAACTTGTGGCCTATCTTTTTCAATAATGACTTTAAAACTAATTGAATTATGGTCACTGGTCCCAAAGTGCTGCTCACTAACACCTCAGTCATTTACCCTGCCTTATCAATAGGATGTTGAGTTTTGCCCCCCCTCTAAAAGGGCCATCTACACATTGGTTAAGTTTTCTTGAAAATACTAAACAAATTCCTCTCCATCCAAGCCTGTAACACTGTGGCGATCTCAGTCTATGTTTGGGAAGTTAAAATCCCTCCTATTACAACCCTATTATGCTTGCAGCTAACTGCAATCTCCCTACATATTTGCTCAATTTCCTTACGACTATTCAGGGCTTGTGGTACTTATGCTACAATCCCAAAGTGATCACCCCCTTCTTAATTCTCAGTTCCACCATATACCTTCACTAGACAATCCCTCGAGAATATCCTTTCTAAATACAATATACAATACAATATCCTTTTATTGTCATGTGTACTCCAATGTAGAAGTACAATGAAAAACGTTTACGATGTCTGCCTTCTTATGGCGACATCTTAGGTATAAGTACCAAGGTACAATTCTTGGATACAACATTGTAATTAAGCAACTACCTCAATTCCTGAGTTGAAAACAAGTTAAACATAGGAAAACATTAACAGGTTAACATTAGTGTTCTAAGGTAAGGATTGTCCCCTTACACTGGTCTCCATCCAGGGCTCGCTGCCTGAACACTATTCCAGGGCTGCTTCCCATGTGCTGCTGCAGGGCTTCTTCTAAGATAGTAGGAACTGCAGATGCTGCAGAATCTGAGATAACAAGGTGTACAGCTGGATGAACACAGCAGGCCAAGTAGCATCAGAGGAGCAGGAAGGCTGACGTTTCAGACCTAGACCCTTCTAGGCCCGAAACGTCAGGCTTCTTCTAAGAACTGCTCCAGACTTGCAGCCCACATGCTGCTCCAGGGCTCACTGCTTGCGGTGTTCTGGGACTCACCAGGCAGGACTACAGGCCCCAGAGGACATGGCCATGCTGCCTGTGCTCGTTCCGCCGTGGGACTCAGCCCATGGTTTCTCCCAGCCGCCATGGGACTCTGTCTGCTGTGGGACCCGGCCCATGTCCACTCTGCAACTCAACTCTCCAGCAGGGAAGTGGGGGAATGCCATGACGTTTTCCCTAATCAAAAGCGGCACGACAGCTCAGTGGTCAGCTTTACTGCCTCACAGCGCCAGGGACCCAGGTTCCATTCCAGCCTCAAGCAACTATCCGTGCAAACTCCACACATTCTCAGTGTCTGCGTAGGTTTCCACTGTGTGCTCCAGTTTGCTCCCAAAGGCCTAAGATGTGCAAGTTAGGTGGATTAGCCATGCTAAATTACCTATAGTGTTCAGGGATGTGTAGGTTAGATATGTTAACCATGCGAAATGCAGAGTTACAGGGATAGGGTAGGCGGGTGGATCTGGGTGGGATGCTCTTCGGAGGGTTGGTGTCGACTTGTTGGGGTGAATGGTCTGTTTCCACACCATGGGGGTTCTATTAAAAAAAAATGCTACTCCTCCCCCTCTCTTGCTTCCCCTATCGTTCCTAAGGCATTGTTGTCCCAGAACATTGAACTGCCAGTCCTGTCCTGCCCTCAGCCATGTTTCTGTAATTGCTATGATGTCCAGTCCCATGTTGCCATCCATACACTGAGTTCATCTGCCTTACCCGTCAGGCCTCTTGCATTGAAATAGGTGCAGTTTAATTAATCAGTCTTCTCATTCCCTGACTTTCACTTGCCCGTCTTGTCTACTTAACATACTCTAACTTCTACCAGCCTCAAACTTTCTCTCATCTCGTTACTGCTTAGGGTCCCATCCCCCTAAGAGACCAGTTTAAACCTTCCTGAGCAGCTCCAGCAAATCTCTCCATCAGGATAATGGTTCCCCCAACAGTTCAGGTGCAACCCATCCCTCTAGTAGATCAATTCTCCCCAAAAAAGAGATCCCAATGACCCAAAAATCTGAATCACTTACCCCTGCATCAGGTCCTCAGCCACACATTCATCTGCCCAGTCCTCATATTTGGAATAAACAGGTCCTTTTCAGAGTGGCAGGCAGTGATGAGTGGGTTGCCACAGTGCTCAGTGCTGGGACTCCAGCTGTTCACAATATACATTAACAATTTGGACGAAGGAATTAAATGCCATATCTCCAAATCTGCAGACACTAACCGGCAGCGTGTGCGGTGAGGAGGATGCTAAGAGGCTTCAGAGTGACTTGGACAGACTGGTTGAGTGAGCAAATATTTGGCAAATGCAATATAAATGTGCGATTATCCACTCTGGTTGCAAAAACAAGGCGGCAGACTATCTGAATGGTGGCAGTTTAGGGGGTGAGGGGCAACAAGACCTGGGTGTCATTGTGGAACAGTCACTAAAGGTTGGCACGCAGGTGCAGTGGGGGCAAGAGGAAAGCTAACATGCTGGCCTTCAGAGAGCGAGAGAGAGGATGAGAATATCGGATTGTTGCAGTTATACAGGGTCTTGTTGAGGCCACACCATGTATTGTGTGCAGTTTTGGTCGCCTGATCAGAGGAAGGACATTCTTGCTATTCAGTGAGTCCAGCGAAGGTTCACCAGGCTGATTCCTGGAATGGCAGGACTAACATATGAAGAAAGACTGGATCGACTATACTCACTAGAGTTTAGAAGAATGAGGGGAGGGAATCTCAGAAACCTATAAAATCCTATTAGGACAGGACAGGCTAGATGTGAAGAATGTTACCAATGTTGGGGAAATCCAGAACAAGGGTCACAGTCTATGAATAAAGGGTACACCATTCAGGACTGAGTTGAGGAAGAATTTCTTGATTCAGAGAGTTGTGAATCTGTGTAATTCTCTACCACAGGAAGCTGTTGGGGCCAGTTGATTAGATAAAGTCAAGAGGGAGCTGGACGTGGCCCTTGTGACTAAAAGGGATCAAAGGTTATGGACAGAAAGTGGGAATGAGATACTGAGATTGCATGATCAGCCATGAACATATTGAATAGTGATACGAGCTAATACTGCACCTATTTTCTATGCTTCTATTCTCGCTCTCACTAGCACATGACATCAGGGGCAACCAAGAGATTACTACCCATTAGGTTCTACTTTTTTACTGTCCTGCTTAACTCCCTATGTTCACTCTTCAAGACCATATCCCTTTTGCTACCTTTGTCTTTGGTACCAATGCGTACAATGACTTCTGGCTGCTCACACTCTCCTTTGAAAATTTGCTTCTTCCAACATTTTACACTCAGGACAATGCATCTGCAATTAAATTATCTTTACCAGCAATGCGAATAATCTTTGCGTTGACTGGTTACAACAAAAGACATCTGAAGTGTTTCACGTTCTGAGTTTTAAACTTTCAATGAAGGCTAGCGGATTATGATCAGTGAAAAATTATCATTTCCTTGACACCATGTTGAATATGGCTCTTCAACTCGTTGAAGTCTAACAATAATCCCAACATGTTTCTACTTCTATGGTAAAGTGCTTCTTCTAATATCGGTTTGATTCCTTCCCGGCACCCCACCTTCCCACCCCAAGAAGTACTCCACTGTCCCCTCTGTTCTTGACTCATCATCCTGAAACAAGAGTGTTTATCCTGAAATCACTTGAATCAATGCCACTTTGAAAAGTCTAGAGAGAAAAAAAAAAGAAATCAGGGTAGCCAACTGGTTAATTTAAGATGGCCTTCAGCTTCTCAAAGCCCACTTTGCTGTTTCTTTAACAAATGTTAAAATTACAACTATTGTACTGAAATTATACACAAATTTCCAATAAAAGCCATACAACAAAAAAAAAAATGCTGTAACTTTGCATTTAGTTTTCACATTTAGAGCCTTCAATGTCACTATCCTTGTCCAACAATACATCCCAAAAGTTACCTTTGTCTTCCCAAGTTCACTTTTGTCTAAATGTGATTTGATTCATTTTATTGTCCGGTGTACCGAAATACAATGAAAAGCTTTGTTTATGAGCAGTACAGGCAGATCACGGCAAGCAAAGGATGTACAGATCAATAAGAGTTAGAAGCATACAGGTTACACTGCAGGTTATATTGTTTGAAGCTAGAGTCCATTCAACAGACTGATAGCCAGAAAGCAGCTGTTCCTGAACCTGCTTGAGCATGTGTTCAGGCTTCTGCATCTTTTGCTCAACGGAAGAGGTTGTAGGAGGTGGTCGTTACCAAGGGTGAGATGGGTCTTTGATGATGTTGGCCAACTTTCTGCGGTAGCGAGCCATGTAAAGAGTATCCATAGTGTAGTTTCTTACAGTCCTGGGCAGAACAGTTGCCATACCAGGCCGTTATGCACCTGGACTTTCAATGGTGCATCTGTAGAAGTTGGTGAGGGGCCTTAATGTCATGCCAGATTTCCTGAACTGCATGCTTGACTGTCGCATTTACATGGTAAGTCCAGGACAGGTCGTCGGTTATCATCACTGAGGAACTTGATGCTCTTCACTCTCTCAACCTCCGTTCCGTTGATGTAGAGGGGGACATGTTCTCCTCCTTTCTTTCTGAAGTCGATGATCAATTCTTTAGTTTTGCTGATGTTGAGAGACAGATCGTTTTCATTGCACCACATCACCAAGCCCTCTCTCCATTCTGTATTTTGACTCATCATTGTCAGATATCCGTCCCACTACAGTGGTGTCGTCAGCGAACTTTTAGATGGCGTTGGTTTGGAATTTGGCAAAACAGTTGTACGTGTAGAGGGAGTACAGTAGAAGGCTGAGGATGCATCCTTGGGGAGCTCCAGTGTTGAGCGTTATTGTGGAGGAGGTGCAGTTACCTATCCTCACTGATTGCGGCCTACGGGTCAGAAAGCCGAGGATCCAACTGCAGAGGGTGGAGCCGAGACCAAGGTCTCACAGTTTTAAGATCAGTCTGGAGGGGACTATGCTGTTGAAGGTGGAGCTGTAGTCAATGAGGAGTCTGACACAGGTGTCTTTGTTGTCCAGATGTTCCAGGGATGAGTCCAGAGCTATGGATATGGCATCCTCTGTGGATCCATTATGTCGGTTGGCAAACTAGGGGTTTCAGGCAGGTTGGGAGACTGGAGTTGATGTGGGCCATGACCAGCCTCTTGAAGCATTTCACGAATTTTGAAGTCAGAAGTATTGGGCAGTAGTCATTAAGGCACACTGCATGTATTTTCCTGGGTACGGAGATGATGGTGGTCTTCTCAAAACAGATGGGGACTTCGGCTTGTAGGAGGGAGAAGTTGAATACTCCCACCAGTTGGTCAGCACAGGATCGGAGTGCTCGGCCAGGGCCACTGTGTCTTACTAAACAAGCATGTATTACTAAGCCAACCAACTCTAACTGCTTAAACCAGCTTTCACATGCTCTTCCCACCTGTTGCTATATTACAACATCGAAATAAACAAGAGTTATTAACTCTCGCTACAGCTTGATTTGTAACTCAGACTGCAGCTATGGCATTTAACCCTAATTCCATCACTTGATATCGGTATAAACCATTTGATCCAACAAAAGCAGAAATTTCTTCCACCCTTGATGCCAAAGGCAGTTGCCAGTATCCCTTCAATAGATCAATCAACCCTGTCAATGCAGAATTCCAAGCCAATTTCAGAATAAACACTACTGATGAACTTCAGCTGCTTTAACTAGATTTAAGTAAGCAGTTTTCCAACGTGTACTGAATTGCTGTTTCCACCTGAGCTCGTTTTTTGGGCTCAACCAATAAAAAGATGTTGCTTGATCAGTACTGGGGCTGTACATCACATCATATTTAGCAAATGTAGTACAACCAGGTGTCTATTCAGATTACCTTATACTTGACAAATGTTCTCACAAGATCCTCCCCATTGTCCTTCCTCAAAATAAGAGCAGCATCTAATACTCTCAATATATCTATAATTACCTGTATTTGTGATACAACTGATCCTCCTTCCTTTGATTAGGAATATGCATCAGCTAAGTCACTTTACTAACCCTCCTAACAACTTTTTATGGATCAATGAATTTCACTTTCAGGAGTCCACCTTGCCAAGGCAACAGTATTAATAACTCACCTCCGGCATGAAACATTTTAACTGCATAAAGGCGGATAAACCCACGGGACCTGATCAGGTGTACCCTGTAACTTTGTGGGAAGTGATTATTGGGGTCCTTGCTGAGATATTTGTATCATCGAGGAATGGCAGATGCAGTTCAGTTTAGATAAATGAGAGATGCTGCATTTTGGAAAAGGCAAATCAGGGCAGGGCTTAATACACTTAATGGTAAGGTCCTGGGGACAGTCACTGAACAGAATGGTATGCTTGCCTTTATCAGTCAGTGCATTGGGCATAGGAGTTGGGAGGACACACTGCGGCTGTACGGGACACTGATTAGGTCACTTTTGGAATACTGCATGCAATTCTGGTCTCCCTGCTATAGGAAGGGTGTTGTGAAACTTGAATGGGTTCAGAAAAGATTTACAAGGAGGTTGCCAGGGTTGGAGGGAATGAGCTATAGGGAGAGGCTGAACAGGGTGGGGCTATTTCCCCTGGAGCAGAGGCTGAGGGGTGACCTCAGAGGTTTATAAAATCATGAGGGGCATGGATAGGGTGAATAGCCAAGGTCTTTTCTCAGGGGGAGGGGAGGGGAGTGGAGGGGGACAAAACTAGATGGCATAGGTTTAAGGTGAGAGGGGAAAGATTTAAAAAGGGACCTATAGGGCAGTTTTTTTCCATACAGAGAGTGGTGCATATATGGAATGACCTGCCTGAGGAAGTGGTGAAGGCTGGTACAATTACAACATTTAAAAGGCATCTGGATGGGTACGTAAATAGGAAGGGTTTAGGAGGGATATGGGCCAAATGCTGACAAATAGGACTAGATTTATTTGGGATATCTGGTCAGCATGGACGAGTCGGACCCAAGGGTCTGTTTCCATGCCTACAGCTCTATGACTCTTAAAAGTTTATCTATCTATTCATTCATTTTCACCCGTGAAACTTTCAAATGTTCCTATACAACCTTAAATGCACCAAAAAATCTTTCTAGAAAAAGATGGAAAAGTAATTCAATATTCACAATTCGTTTTTCTGGTTCAAGAACTCCTCTAAACCAATTCAAATGGGTTAATACCCAGCAGATTAATTTGGGGAATCTCTGGTAAATAATAATAAAAGGAATCTACTTCTTTGTCCCAATTCTGAGAGTATTCATGACAGTATGCTTTAATCATGGATTTGAGTGTGTAATGGTACCTCTCCAAAAATGCCATTTTTGTGCATGATACATAGTTGACTTCAACTGTTTAATATCTAAACTGCTAATTATTTAATGAAAAACTTTAGACTAAGTTAGAACCCTGATCAGATTATACCTTAAATCAGTAGCCCAAAATAAGTTAAGTTTTTAAAAAAAAAAAACTTGTAACATATCCATCTTTACTGTAACTGTTCTGAGGAAGGGTCACGGGACCTGAAACGTTAACTGTTTTCTCCTTCACAGATGCTGCCAGACCTGCTGAGCTTTTCCAGCAACTTTGTTTTTGTTCTACTGTAACTAATTGTCCTTAAAAGGAATTGCTTCTGGCAATTGGGTTGGCACGTACATAATTGTAAGTATGTGCTGGTATCTTGCTTGTGTCTTTGGACACAATCTACTAACTCTAGACTGAATGGTTCTTCAAAATTGCTAAAAGTATCAAAATGTGCTGGTTTGATTGAGGTGTTCCTACCATTTGACAAGTTTTACCATTACGTTTATCAAGTCTTGGCCACGTAAAATACCTGCGTTTTCCATATTTCTTTGTGATCTACTATAGGAACTTCATGTGCTGTTCTCCATATGTCCTTACAATATCTGCAGGTGCTCATCTGAATTCAGTTTTCAGTATAATAACATTAACTCCTTCTGTCTTAGGTTCAGTGAGAGCTGTCTGTACTTATTAACTAACACTGGATCTGCTTCCCAAGACTCAATTCATGAAAACACTTCTTTTGAACTACCCTTAATTCTTAAATAGTGTTTCAGCTACCCTAACATCTGCTTGTGATATTATTGCGACTTCTGACAATGGAATTTTGGTTAATGATTGCTCTGGTAACCACACACACATGGAAAAATACCCAAAACCTGTTCCTGCAAACACTCCATTTCTTCAGCCTCAATTGGAGATTCCATGAACAGAGGCAAAGCTTTTACTCCCACCAATTCATTGCCCAGGAGTAAGTCAAATCTATCCACAGGACATTTTCTTAATACCCCAACTACTATTCCAGAGAAGGTCACGCTGCAACTGAATTTTGTACTCTTCTGAACTCCAAGTCCCATCGATTTCCTTCTCAACTTCCAGCATTCTGAAAAAATGCGATCTACCTTGTTGCAATTGAAATAAACATCACAGCCAATTTTCACTTCCACCCTCAGTATTATCAGATCTGAGAAGATTTTGGGGAATTCCCAGCTATCCAATCTTTACCCTGACTACTTGCCTAACTTATTATTTTAGAAGGTAGTGAGTTTCGAAATCTCTCTAAGAGAATAATTTCTCAGAGTGCCATACATTCTTTTAGTTGCTAATGCTGGTATCCACTTAAGAAAACTTTGTTTAACCCTTTCAAATTTAACGCATATTTACCTGGGCTACTTCTTTAAGTTCTGGAACCTTTGCCTATGTGCCTCCGGCAACACTCAAATGCAGCCAATATAGTTTTAGAGTGTTATAATCCAGAAAAACCTCTTCTGGCAGCGAAGCATAAATATCCTGTGCTTCATCTGATAACATACTCAAGGTCAAGTCCCTTTATCCCCCAATTTGTTTGTCTAGCCATTTTCTCAAATGACACGAAGAATACCTCTACACCCTTTTCCTCAAATTTTCATAGGGCCTATGCACGCTTAAGCGCTTCTTTACTGGATCTCAAATTATCGCAAAGATTCTCCCCACCAGAACCTGTAGCAGTTTCTGAAGCCTCCCATTTCAATTGCATCATTGTAAGCTTACATTTACATTCCCTTATTTAATCTTCTCTATGCATTTCTAATTCTAGTTGCCTCCTATCCATTCTTTTCAATTCCATTCCCCTTTATCTCTTTCTGTCCTTCTTTAATATTTTTGGAATTCCATCTCCAGTCTTCTTCCTCCAAACTCTCAAGTTCAAATTGCTTCAACTCTGACTGAATATCACTTAATTCCAATGCTTCACCTCCGGATTACCAAGCCGCTCTTATTTCCTCTAAACCCAAAATTCCATGCTAGTACCTCAAGTATCTCTGCCTGGCAATGCTACCTTCAGTTTACCCATCAAACCAAATCAACCTGATCTCTGAAAGTTGTCTTAAGACTGCCAGGTACAACTTGCAGGAAATCATTGCCATTTGCCATTTTCAGTGCCACGCCTTAAATGCAGTTTAAGACCTGGCATCTTACATCGTTACTATTTCTTACTAATACAACAAATTAGTACAAGTACTCATTACTTGTGTTTCAAATTGACCTATTCCAGATAAGCCCCCAAACCCTGTCCAGCTAGCATGATAGAAATCAAGCTATTTCCAGCGTTATCAAATAAGATTTTCAGAAGTACACAAAAATTCCCCAGTTACCTGCTTTCTAGACCCATGTTGACAGAAAGCATAGTTTTTGTATTTAAACATTGTTACAGAGTAAATAGACTCTAGCTACAGGTAAACAGTTTTTATTGTCAGTACATAGCTAATTAGAACTACTCCCTTATAAACTTCCATTACATACAATGCACAGAGAGGGATAAAAGACATGAGGGATACGAACGGAGTGATCAGTGGGAAAGCAATTTAATGATCATTGTTCACAAGGCCTGTTGAATTGCTTGTTATGATTCTTGCACTGGTCAGAATACTGCTTCTTGGTTATCCTTCTCTGGATGCTTCCACTAGTTTGCAAAAGGTACAGTGTGGCTACCTCACTTATAAAAAGGTCTCTGACTTGTGGTTGGTTGGCTCACCTAGCTGGTTTGTTGCTCTGCAGACGTTTCATTATCCTGCTGGTAATTTTAAAAAAATGCAATAATCCTCCAGCCACCCTTGATTCTTCTTTTTTTTTTTTTTTTTTTTTTTTTACAAGAACAGCTCTTCATTCATTTCTTTCCTGTTTGTCTGATGTAGCGTTAGTCACAGTCTCTGCAGGGAATCTTGTATATGACATTTTGTCCTCCGAAGATTCCCTGCAGAGACTGTGACTAACACTACATCAGACAAACAGGAAAGAAATTAACCACAAGGGTACACGAACATCATTTGGCTACAAAAAGACATGACCAATACTCATTCATCTATATCCACATGGATAAGGAGAACCACCAATTCGACTGGAACAACACCTAGATCCTGGGACAAGCAAAGCAGAGACAAGCACGGGAATTCCTAGAAGCCTGGTACTCCACAACGAAAGCCATGAACAAACACACAGAGCTAGACCCCATATACACTTCACTGCGAAGGAAAACTGGAAGTGAGGTAATCCAGCTCAACGGACTCCAGAGTTTAAATAACAGGCGGGAAAACACAACGGTGCTTCATTGGAGGTTGCACTGATGACGTTACCCAGCAGGGTAATGAAACGTCTGCGGAACAACGAACCAGCTTGGTGAGCCAACCAACCACAACATCCACAACCTGAGCTACAAATCTACTCAAACCTTAGAGGTCTCTGACTTATTAACGAAAGTCACAAGTTACAGGAACTGCTGAACAAAAAAGCAAACCGTTTCTTTGGGCTCAAAGTAACTTACTGCAGTGAACAGAGAGCACATTTCTGGTAGCTAAATAGCTTCCCTGTATCGTGTTCACAGCCCCACTGTTGTTTCAGTTGCTCAAGAACTAATCACATGGTTGTTGATAGGCAGTAGGCCGTTGTCCATTGTCTTTGATAACTTGTCACTAGGCAACAGACTAATCAACTTTCAGTTGCCAACCAAAACTCCGTCTACATGTAATCCCTCAATCAATTACCGGTTGAACAAGCAGCTGCGGAAAAGACGGTTACTATGAGTATCAGCTTGCATTTAAAAAATGCAATAATCCTCCAGCCACCCTTGATTCTTTTTTTTTACAAGAACAGCTCTTCATTCATTTTAGCCCAGAATTAAACATACAGAAAATTAAAAATGGGTCGTTATATTGTAAAAGTCCATTTGGTTCACTTGGTCGTAGGGCCAACAATAACCTTCCCTCCAAAAGGTGAGAAGTAGAGATGATTGCACAATGTTCAGCATCATTCACAACTCCCCAGATACTGACAAAGTCCATGTGCAAGTGTACAATATCTAGGCTTGGGCTGGAAAATTGCAAGTAACATTCACACCACACAAATGCCAAGCAATTACCATCTCCAACAGAAGAAAATTCACCAACATTCAATGGTGTTATTATCACTGAATCCCCCACTGTTAACATGCTGGGGGTTATATGAACCTGAAACTCAACAGAACTCACCATTTAAATAATGGCTAAAAGCACAGGCCAGAGGCTAGGAATACTGCAGTCAGTAACAACTCCTGACTTCCCAAAGCCTGTACACCATCTATAAAGGTACAAATCAGGAGGGTGATGGAATACTTGCCTGGATGAGTACAGCTCCAAAAACATAAGCTCAACGTCCAAAACAGCCTTTTGTTTGGCTACACATCCACAAACATCCATTTCCTGCTCCAGTAATACACAAGTAGCAGCGGTGTGCATCATCTACAGGATGGATGGCATTGATTGCCAAAACACCCCCGAAGCAGCCAACTTGATTGGGACCATACCCACAAAAATCCACTTCCTCCACCCCAGATACTCAGTAGCAGCAGTGTGTACTATTTACAAGATACATTGCAGAAATTCACCAAAGATCCTGAGACAGCACTTTCCAAGCCCACAACCACTTCCAGCTGGAATGACGAGGTTAGCAGACACATAGGAACACTACCACCTGCAAGATCTTCTCCAAGCACTCACCATCCTGACTTGGAAATATATTGCTGTTTCTTTAGCATCACCTGGTCAAAATGCTGGAACTCCTTTCCTAATGACATTGTGGGTCTACCTTCAGCACGTGGACAGCAGCAGTTCAAGGCAGCAGATCACCACCACTTTCTCAAGGGCAACTAGAGATGGGCAATAAATGTTGTCCCAGCCAACCACTCCCAAATGAAAAAAAATCTTTTGGGTAAGGAAATCTGCCATCTTACCAGTGTCCAGCTTACAAGTGACTTCAGATCCACAACAACGCAGTTCACTCTTAACTGCCCTCTAAACAGTTCGGGATGAGCAACAAATGCTGCCCTAGCCAGCAATGTTCATATCCCACGAACAAATAAAAACTTTAATTGACAGCAGACGTACACCTACAGCGTGTGAAGTAAACAGGCTAAAATACTCCACAGATTCGGTGTAAGAAGGATCAGAATGATGTTAAAAGAACTTGATAGATTATGCTTCAATAATGCAGGGCAGTGGAGAGTCCACATCTGATGTTCTGTGCATTCTATTAGACATCTTACTTCAGGAAGATGTAAATGCATTGGAGCCAACTCAAAGATTTATTCGACTAAAATCTGAAATAGGTAGGTTGTCTTATGAGGAAAGGTTGGGCAGCTTCAGCTGGTATCTGTTGGAGTTTAGAACACTAAGATGAAGCTTGACTCAAGCACAGGATCCTGATGGGTCTTGACAGAGTAGATGTGGAGAGGATGTTCCTTATGGGAGAATCTAAACTTTGGTGTCACTGTTTAATAATTGGGCATCATTCTTTTAAAACAGCAATGACGTAAAATTTCCTTCTCTCAGAGTGGTGAGACTCAAGTTCTGCTTCCACCATTTTTTCAGGAAGTATCCTTGAAAATTTTTAAGACAGCGCTGGTTAGATTCTTACCAAGTATAGGGGTGAAAAGTTATCAGGGATAGGCAGGAATACAGATTAGTCACACTCTGATTGAATGACAGTGCAGGCTCAAGGGGTTGAATTGTTTCTCCTGCTCCAGATTTGTATGCGCGTATGCTGTATATAGTCTGTTGAATCTCCTAACCGGTCATAATCTTTGTGGAGTTAGACACTTTTTCTTGTAACTTTATACAGTCAGTAACTTTAGCCACAGATGGTGTATCCTTCCCCTACAGTTGTTCTTTCTCATGGGAAAAAGTCTTTACAGTGCTTTATGAAATATCTCCTTATATATCTGTCACTACAACTCTACTGATCTAATTTTCTTTCAGCCAATTCTATCTTCACACCCTCATTATTGTCCTTATTTAAATTTATATCACTAGTCTTAGACTCACTTCTCACTCTCTTAAATGGAATACAAAGTTCACTGTTAATAATCCTTATCATCTGGGGTGCCATTACAATGAGCGAACTAATTCATGCCATCTCATTACACATTACTAGAACTATGTAGCCTGCCCTCTGGTTAGCTCCACAACATGCTACTCAAAACAACTGGTTCAAAAACACTACGAACTTATAGACTGCCATTAACCACCTCATTCACCCAATGTAGATTAAAATCACCCATGATTACTTCTCAAACCCAATATTTCTTCCTGTATACCAGAGCCTACAGTGTTGTTACTGTTTGGGACCTACAAGTTCATTACGCATTTTTAAAAAATCTCTACCCAAACAAACTTCATATCTCAATCTTTAGAAAGAAGGTCATCTCTCACCATGTTATCCCAATTAATCATCTTTATCACCTTCTTCTTACCTTCTTGTTCTTCCAAATTGTCATGTACCTCAAATATAGTCATCTTGCAATCACGTCTGTTGTTGCTATCAGATGAAAACATTTATTTCTAAATCGAGCTCACAATTCAACTGTTCCATTATGTATGAGCATTGTATTTCAATACTTTTATTTACTTTTTATTATTTTTGCATCCTGTAGCATCATTGCTGGTGCACTCTTACATTTGAAAGCTGTCCTTTCCTGCCACGCATCTATTATCACGTTGCTCAGTTGCATTTGTCTCATCTTCTCTCTTCAATTTATTACATCTTCCCTCACTTGATCCCTTGCACCACTAACTTGTTTTAAAACCTCTTTGTATCACCCTAGCTATAGAAGATTTGTCAGAACACTGATCTAAAATTGTTCAGATGATAACTATTTCCCAGCAGCATAGCCACAGCATTCCACAGAACTGGTGGCAGCACCCCATCTGATCAAATAAAACTAAAATACTGTAGACATAAAAGCAAGTGCTGCAGGAACTTTGACCTGGCAGTATCTATGGACAGAAGCAGAGTTAAGATCACAAGTTCAATGACTACTTAAGCAAATAAATACCATAAATTTCTCAGCTCTGAATAATTCTGTGCAAGGGTCATAGGACTCAAAATATTAACTTAGTTTGTCTCCAGATACTGCCAGACCTGCTCAGTTTCTTCAGCACTTTCTGTTTTTACCCAAAGTATCAAAACTCATCTTCACCAGCCTTTGGCCAAGCATTCACTTTTCCAATTGTATTTACTCTCTGCCACTTTGCACACGGCTCAAGTAATAGTCCAAAAATTAATATCATCTTTGAGGTTCTGTTTCTAAATTTAGCTCTCAGCTTCTCGTATGTTCAAAACAGAAGTTCTTTCCTAGTCCTATGTAATTGGCATTTAGATGAAAAACAACAACTGGATACCCCCCCTTAAACTTTCATTTCCTCTCCTGCCCAGCACAAATATCCTGAACCCTAACATCTGACATTTAGAGATTGGGGCGAAGACCTAAAAAGTAAAACGTGATGATTTTGTATTTCATATACGTCGGCAAGTAGTGAACCATAGTACACTAGTGAGGGCACAAGTATAACTAAGTGGGCATTTGCGTAGGGATAGGAGCTTTGCACAAGATGGCCTTAACGGGTGCTCTGCCATGTAGCACAGGTAGTATATGGCAGAGCACCAATGAGCATTTGAGCTTGCCGGTGACAAACAATAGGGACTCAGCCTGAAGACTAAGATAATTAACAGGCGTAAACAATGGTGAAGTGAAGATGAATAATCTTTGATGGAAAGTATTATTAAAGGGCATTTTGTACACAAATAATTTCTGCGGCACTCACCATTTTGCGAACAGCTTCCCGCAATTTCTTCTCTTCCTCTATCATAATGATCATATCCTTATAGACAGCAGATGCTAAAGCTACATCCAGATCCTTAGACTTGGATGCCATCTTACAAATCATTTCATCGTGAGAGAAAACACAGTAACGATTCAGAAGACGATAATGTTCCACACACTGTCGGCCCATTGGTAGCTGCAAGACGAAGACATTTAGCAAACAGGACATATTTTTTAAAACGTAATTTGAGAATGCATTTTTAGAGTTCTATTGACAAAGGTAGAAGTGAGGACAAAGTTTTGGGCCACAGGTTGATGTTCACCATAAATATTAACATCTGCTGACTCCAAAGCATTTCTGCTTGTAATTTTGTAAACTAACCTTTCCTTGGTATGGTAACAAATATATTCAATTTAGTTATGGATCAAGATTTTGAAATATAAATTACCTTTTCCATAGGAAGATTCAGAGAGTCTTGCTTTGCATTTCATAGAATGCCAGCACTGTGGAAGCTGGCCATTCAGCCCATCGAGTCCACACTGACCCTCCAAAAAGCATCACACCCAGACCCTCCCCCTTACCCTATCCCTGTGACCCTGCATTTCCCATGGCTAACTCACTGAGCCTGCTCATCCCTGGACACGTTGGGCAATCTAGCACGGCCAACCCACCTAACCTGCACATCTTTGGACTATGGGAAGAAATCCATGCAAACATGGGGAGAATGTGTAAACTCCACACAGACAGTTGCCCGAAACTGGAATCGAACCTGGGTCCCTGGTGCTGTGAGGCAGCAGTACTAACCACTGAGTCACTGTGCTGCCCCAAATTTCCTCCATACATGCACCAAAAATTTGCACTTACCCAGTCCATCGTGCAGAAATTCACAGCTTCAGCAAAGTTGAAGCCCTGGTTAAAACCACTGTGATAGGCTCTGGGGAACGTGATGACAAACTCTCCTGCACACTGGTTAGTTCTATAAACCTGCAGTGAGAAAAGAAATTTAATCAATTTCAACAGACTGCAATCAACACTGAGGACAGTGCAAACCTGATTTATGCGTACAATTTTTTCAGTTAATGCTCTTTACAGAAGTAATTTCTGAAACAAATATTTGATAAATTAAAGCAGAATATGTATGAGAAAGTTAAAGGGATAATGTTTTCCACTAAATGTTGCAAAACTGAAAATTGTTCCACTACAGTATCAATTCAGCTTGATAAATTCAGTTTCAGACAAAAATTTCAGAAATTATTTGAACAGCCACAAACATATTCTGGCAATTAGTCAAGTATTTAACACAACACAGGACTACTTTATGGTTGGTACTCTGATGTTAACTTCTATCAATAATGTTATAAGTCACATTTACACATTTCTGAAATAAATTTACCAATAGCTCAGACTACCTTATAGTGCCAAATCCGCCTCCATCCCCTCCACCACCAAAGGGATTTTAAATTTTTCAAGTTTTCCTGTCTTTTTCAGAATAACTATGGTAATGAAACAAAACCGGAAGTTGTACAACACTTTATTTGCTATTACTAAGAAAATAATTATTCTGAACAGACATGTGTTATTGCTCAGAGTATCTCCTGGGAGTCAAAAGTTGCACCTATTTTAAAGTAAACCAAAGTAGTGAATCCTGACTTAATACTTAGAATAAGGGAGAACAGGGAGGTGATATTAAATACTTCCCCAGGTCTAGTTACTTAAATAGTAAAGTCATCTGCTAGCAACAAGCAATTGATCTTCAATTGATAGGCTGCTCAGTTCCTAATTATTAATTCTATTTTGAATAAATGTGCAATTTGGCTTTTTCCATACATTAGATAAAAAGTTGGTCAGCAGCAACATTGTATTGTGAAAGAAAGGAATCCTATCTGGCACCCGCCTTTCCTTTGCTCATGTTGATGTTCTGTATTATAATCACACAGACCTTATTCCAGTTCAACTCTCAATCTGCTGATTTGCGAGTGAAACACTATCCACCCATGTAAAATCTTTATTCAGTTCCATCATATAGACTTTCAATTTGTTTTTAAACTGAAACTGTACACAATTGTCAGGCAGATTTGTTCAGCAATTTTTCCAATGTTCCCTTTGTCACATTGACCATCTCTGCACAATTATCATTTTATTGGCAATGTAGTGATCACAGCAGGAAATGACTGACAAGCAGCATCTTAGTTAGTTGTCACCGTAGCATATTTAATGATTGGCACACCAGATGCCCAATCATTCAAAGTTTAGCCTTGGCCAGTGTTCTGTCAGCAAGCTATGAAATAAATAAACCAAAAACTTAAATAATGCAAGTTATTTTTATTTGTAGAACTGACTGGGAATTTTTAATTCTGTTAATGAAATATATCTGAAAAAAAAAACTAGTAACAACCAAGAAATTACCAATGTGTAATCAAAACCCAGGTTGACTAATGTTCTTTCATGAAATCCGTCATTCATACTCAGGCTGGCCCACATGTAAATTCAGATCAAAAACAATGCATTTCATCCTTAAATACCTTCAAAAAGTTCAGCAAGACACTCAACTGCATTCCAGAATGTGGCTCACCATAATCTCCAAGAGAATTTAGAATGGGCAAGAAATGCAGTATAGGTAGATGGCAGCCACACAGACTCAAAAGCAAGTGCCAGGATAGCTATAAAATGCTAATTTGCAAATTAACTACAGAGAAAGACAAAATGCAAAGCAAAAGCACATTAGAAATGGGGGAAATTCAAAAATATCTTTATTAAGAGCTGAATATGAATAGAAAAAGTGAGAAGCAGTGGAAAGGAAGATTAGTAGACAAGTGGAAGGACAGGCTTATGCACACACATACACAGCAAATGTTTACAAAAGTCAAAATACAAGTGAGAGAGGAATACACTTCCTTAGAATGTGAGGGACATTTGAAATATAGAGCAGCTCACAAATCTATTTACTGCACCAAAACCACGTTACAAACAGATATTAATACTGTATTTTACTGACACATTTAAGGCTACTTTCAAGGAGTTAAAAAATTACCATGCTTGCCAATACTGCCTTATATTTCAAACTACTGAAATAGTAGCTGGGCTGATAAATATTATTGATCTGTTACAAAGTAGACCAGTTTACAAAAAAAAACTGATTTATTCTTTAAATAAAAAGACTGCAGTCATTCATGAATGTGTATGCAAATTAATGTTGCACCTGCTAGGTGTTACTTCTGCTCTGGTTATCAAGAGGAGGAGGGACAAAGCAGGCATTTAGTATGAGATGGAAATTTTCCAATATTTTATCTCAATACACAAAAACCACTATACAATTCATTATTAGAATGAATAAACAAGAGACTGTCCAAATGTTAGTAGTACACAATTAGTCAGATTAAGGCAGCAAGTACCACAGTTGACGAGTGATCTACAAGGTTAACAGGTTATACAAACTGATCAAAAACTGGTAGAAATAGATGGCAAAGGGTACATGGAGATGGAACTTGCAAGGTAACCAGGTCTGCTTGGGATCAGTCCCAGTTCAGTTACTGGTTACAGTATGCCAAATTATGTTTGAAAGGTAGACAAGAAAGTAGCTTCACAGTTTTGTTTATTATTAGGCTAACTTGAGAAGGACGAGTAGAAAGGAACAAGCAGAAAAGAGAGCTGCTGAGGGATGGGCAAAATGTTGGCATAGCCAGCAAAACCCACATCCTAAGAAAAAACTAGCCACACACTTAGCCAAGTTGTTTTAACACAGTTACAAATACATTTACACAGCGTCCTGTCAACAAGCACAAAAAAGGATAAACCCAATTCATCTAATTGCCAGAAATAGTAAGAACTGCCAATGCTGGAGTCAGAGATAACAGTGTGAAGCTGGAGGAACACAGGAGGTCAGGCAGCATCAGAGGAGCAGGAAAGTTGACGTTTCAGGTTTTTTCTGAGGAAGGGTCCCGAACCGAAACATCAGTTTTCTTGCTCCTCTGATGCTGCCTGACCTGCGTTCCTCCAGCTCCACACTTATCAGCTGATTGCCACCTCATCATCCTAGTTTTGATCAAAGTCAGTGCCATCAACAAAGCAACTAAAATAAACACTTACTCCACAAGAAATTGCTCACCAATGGCCCAGACAGAACTAAACTTGCACTTGGCCTCAGACTCAGAATCAGGGGGAAAATAAAACACTGAATTCTAGAGATGGAGTAATAGTGACAATTCTTTGGCACCAAGGTAATATATGGATGAGTGAAACATCAAGAAACTCTAGCAAAAAAGTGAAGACAATGGGGAAAAACACTCCCAAGTTGGGAGTCATTCGAAAATGAAGCATGATTGTTGTGCTTGTTGGAGGCCATTCATCTCAGCCACAGCACATCTGCTGCAGAAATTCCTCAGAGTAGCATCCTAGTTCCAACAATTTTCATCTGCTTCCTCAAATATCTTCTCTTCATTTTAAGGTCAGAAA
This sequence comes from Rhincodon typus, assembly GCF_021869965.1. Lineage (NCBI taxonomy): Eukaryota > Metazoa > Chordata > Chondrichthyes > Orectolobiformes > Rhincodontidae > Rhincodon > Rhincodon typus. The sequence continues at coordinate 44,058,499 of NC_063356.1, read as the reverse complement.
CAAGATGTTTGCTGATGATTGTATAGTGTTGAGTATCATTCACATCTTCTCACATAACGAAGTAACCTATGCCCATCTGCAGTAAGACCTCAATTACATTCAGCTGATACATGGGAAATAACAATTACACAATAATTATGCAGCACAAAGTAATGATCACCTCCAATATGCAAGAATCCAATCATTCCCTCTTTACATTCAATGACATTACCATCATGAAATTTGCCACCATCAACATGCTGGAACAATACCAGCTACCAGAACCTTAACTGAACCAGCCAGGTAAATACTGTTGTCAGAGGCTGAGAATGTTGCAGCCAGTAGCTCACCACCTGTCCAGCATTTACAAGGCAACAAGCCAGGAATATAATTGAATAATTGCCTGGATGAATGCAACCAAGAAAAGCTGGTAACTTTGGTGTTAATGTAGGAGAATCAATAGCTGGAAATGATCTGGTTATGAAGGCATTGACAACAAAAAACATTATCAACAGTGTCACTGGTCCAAAAAACAAATAATGATAAAGACACTGAGACTGTCAGTGATTAGCAAATGCATGTGTCATTTTAATGAAGCTATTTCAGTGATAGAAACCAGATTTTTAAGTTATACACACGGGGCAACAGGAAAGACAAGTACAGACTTGCGTGATGACTATACTTCTAAGAAATTTCAGGAAAAGAAAGCTGGAGGTATGGCTTTCATTTACCAGGATAGATGAGTTCAAGAGTTTTTTTTTTGAGGAAGGGCACAGCCTGGACTAATTCTCCAGAGACCAGAGTTCAAATCCCACCATAGTAGCTAAGGGTATTTGAATTAATTTAATGAATAACCCTGGAATGAAAAAAAAAATCTGATCAGTAATCATGATCTTGAAGCTACAGAATTGTGGTTAAAAAACCCATCTGATTCCTTAATGTTCTTCCTAGGAGGAAATCGGGACCTTATGCAGTTAACTCTACGATGTGAGATAACCACTTAATTGGTAGAAGAGTCAAATAAGCACTTTGGATATACCCACAACAAAAATAAATCTTGATTACATGATTTGAAAATGCAGATCACCACTTGCACAGGGCAATTAGGAATGGGTAATAAAATGCTGACACCACACCCCAAGAACAAATTTTTAATAAATGGGTAGATGGGAGGGCCAAACATCTGACAAGGAATCACTGACATTAGGATTTATTGAAGTGGATATACAGCCATGGCAAAAAAGGCAAGTCTTCTGGACAAGGTGAGCTCACAGAAGGCAAAGGCACACGGACACATTTATTCAACTGGGGGCGGGGAGAAAGAGGAGCGCTTTATACTTGAAGATAAACACACAGGAGACAGCAGTGGACTGCTGGTAGTGGATAAAAGAAGTCAGAGGTTAATCATAGACATGGAGCTGTCAATGGCTTGGTAAAGCAAAACAAGACCGGGTCTGATGTCAATAAATGGCGAAATGGCGTCTCAGTGACATCATCAAGATGGTGGCGAAGTAGAGCTCCAAATCTGGAGCTTGTCCGCTCTGACTACTTTTCTTTTTCTTTTACCTCTTGTCCTGAGATCGGACAGCAGCGGTGGGGGTGAGAGAGATCCCAGCGCTGACCTCATGGCGGCAGTGAGTGAGTCCAGTGTGGACCTTGAGGCAGCAGCGAGTGAGCCCTTACTTTTCCAGGGCGAGCACAGGACCTTGTATCGGAATCGGTGGAGGTGACATTGGAAAGGTAGGCCCAGTGGTGAAAGATGGCACCTGAGGATTGGCAACTTCGTCAGTTGGGTCCAGCACTGGCAGTGAAGCGGTGGCAGAAGGGCATCATGGCAACATTGACAAAAGGTAGGCCCAGCAGTGAGAGATGCGACTGATATTGGTGGGTCCAGCACAGACAGCAGCAAGGCAGCGGAGGAAGAGCATCAGCCCAGTGGCGAAAGATGACACCTGGGAGTGGTGACTTCAACGTTGGTTGGCAGTGAGGCTGTGGAGGGGGAGATGGCAGCGCAGGCATCATTGATGGTGAGCTGGATCAGGTCTGATGGCGTCTCTAACGATATCGTTTTTTTCTTATTCTTAGACTGTTCAAAATGGCACCAGATCATGTGACAGTGAAAAAGCTTTTCACAATGTTTATTTTTCTCATTTTAAATGACACATAATTCATATTCACAAAAAAAAAATTGGCAGGTGTACGCAGGATATGCTCAAGGGAGCAAAGTTCATGAGGAAGAGGAATAATTCCCAGAATGGGAGAGAGTAAAGGCTATACCAGGAATTACAACATTAAAGATGAAGCTGAAGGAGCACCTAAGATAATCAACAGCTGTATATTATTGTGGCAACTGGAACAGTCAGTTGCAACTGCACCTGGGAGAGACTGTATTCCAAGGGCAAATGCAGAAAGTGGGACTGGCATAAAGTCTAGTGCAAAGTACAGACAGCTGTGAAGACCAACAGCATTAACTGATCTTTAGATAGCAAGTGTGAGGCAGAGGTGCCATGTACAAGGATAAAAGCTGATATGAAGATAACAATTAAAGAAAGATAGTTGGGCATGAAATCAGAGAAGATCACTTTCAAAGATCAAGGAGTTTCTTCATGGAGATTGAAGATTCTGAAGGAGGAGTATGGAAGGTTAAAATCACAAATTCTACTCAAAGGCAACAATTCACACTCAAAATGTAGATAACTTGAGGGTTTAAAGCAGTAGAATGAAGGAACAAAGGATAAGTAATCGGTGGGGTTGGGGTGTTTTGTGGAAGGCATCATATTATGTGATCAGTGATCGATGGGTCGATGTGGCTCATCATGCCACCACGGTTTTGAAAGGGTAGGTGAAGTAAACATAAAAAGGCAGGAAGTGATGATGTCATCATCTGGAATACAAATTTCTGTCAAATTAATAATATCATCCACAATGAAGGTCATGGCCAATGATGACGCTAAAAAACAGACAACTGTAGAAGAACATGAGAAGATGACTCTCGATTCACTGTCATTGTCCAAAGAGACAGGGATAGGTGAAACGATCGGAACAGGAAGGATTTTAGCAAGAACAACCTCCTTTGGACCTGGTGGGCACAAAGATTAGGAAGAAGGGCCAATAGAACAGCTAGCATTACTTTCTTAATTAGGTAGCAAAAGATGCCTCCTACTGCAAAGGCGATTCAAATTTGTAATATATTTGGAGAGCAGGCAGAGTAGTAGTGATGGATTGGAATAGGCATTGATAGCTAATCTCAACAATAGAAAAAACAAAGAACACGATGGACAAAATCGAGAGAACACAAGGACAATCAAAGGAAGCAAAACAGAAGGTGGTACAGGCTCATGTTTAGGCAAAAATAGTGCCATTAGAGGAGATTCAGATTACACACATGCTAATGATTAAAAGAGCTTTGTCTTGTTTGTAGATAGGGAGATACTGAGATAACACAGATTTCAAACTCCTGTGGTGGGGTGAAATAGAATTCTATACACAGTGGAGTCACATCTTAAAGCATCAATGAACCAATAATGAGGTATGGAGGGAGACTGAATAGAGTTGCTGTTTGAGGGGCATTATATCTGACAACTATCAATAACTTTATAAAGAGGAAGGAAGAACACATGGAATGAAAAATGCCTTCCACTGGGAAGTTCACATCAACAAAATTCAAGCAAACTGGATAAGTGTCCGTAGTGATTAGTTGGTGCATAGTGTGAAGATCCTCATAGAAACTGCAATCAATGGACAGGCAGCAGTTGTATTTCTTGGTGCCCTACATTCACATGCTTCCAAGTTAAACAGAACTACTAAATTCTAAGGATAATGTTGAAATATTGCATAAAAGGCTTTAATTTGGAAGCAAAAATAAGTACGATTGTGAACTATTGTACACAACTGAGACATGACCTTTCCCTAATAAGAGACCAGCATTTCAACATCATCATTAGGGATCCATCAAATCCACTATCAATTCAGGAACTCCAATGGTATACAAAGCTGGTCTGAATAGACATTGAACAAATTATATATTGTACTTTTAAAAGCAAAGGGCACAAGAAACAACAGTTTCCCTACCTGTGGCAGAGGTTCAAGTCCCATCTGCTCCAGAGTGTGCCATAACATGCCTGTACAGGTTGATTGAAAATATCTAATTTGTTCAATAAATCTCAAGATCTGGCCATCTTTCAACAACAACTTGGGGGTATGACACATCTTCAAATTATCCGAGTACACAGTTTTAAAATTCAAGATTGAATACAGCAAAGACATTTGTCCAAAATGAGTGCTGCACAAATGGATGCAGAAATGCAAGTGATCAAATTTCATACCTACTCTCCACTGTTTCAGCCTTTTGATTACCGTGTACCTGGAGACAACCAAATGCTTAAGGAAAGTTTTGCCGTCAAACATATGTTTAAACGCAAGGGTTGGGAAGATACTTTCATTCAGAAACATACCCATTTCTATTTATTTGGATAATGGATAACTTATGCAGCAATATCAAAAGACCTTTTTAAGTCTCAAATATTAGCTGTCCTTCAATATAAGTGGATATTAAAGTTTCAATATATAGTATCTACTAGTTTTATAGATTATTCTATATTGTGAGCTCCAGCCAGGAGGTGGTCCACAATATTTCAACATGTTAGGAAATGAGGCAACGCAAAAGATTAAATCAAGTATCAGGTGACAACTATGTTACAAAAGCTTTAGCAGAAGCCCCAAAAAGGTTACAGACGAATTTATTCACAGGTATTTCAGAAAAATGAAATACTAACTACAGCCTGCTCTAAGCCACATGTGAAGGTTCTGAGGAAGGGTCATTGGACCCGAAATGTTAACTCGGAATTTTTTCTTCAGAGATGCTGCCAGATCTGCTGAGCTTTTCCAGCAACTTCTGTTTTGTTCCTGATTTACAACATCCGCAGTTCTTTTGGTTTTTATTTTGTGAAGATTAATACTTTGCCAAAATAAAGAGACTACAACATGCTATAAAATAAGATGCTAGTTATCAGATTATTTCAAAACAAAGTTAATATTTATTAAAAATAAGTGATCCAAACATTGGAAATTCACTTTGTACTATAGGCTGCTTTAAAAAAAGTTAACTTATTGTGCAATATTTGTATCGCCTCTAGATAGGTCAAAAATACTGAAATTTCTGTTGTTTCTTTGCTCAAGTGCCAGACTGCATTACTGTACAGCTCTGAACTGGGCTGTTTTGCAACTGAGCACAAGGTCTCTTGAGATGAAGTGGGATGTAGCTTCAACTATTTAATTGATGGATCTTAATCTTGAAGGATACAAACTTCAAAACATCCTTGCATATAGAAAAGGTAAGATTATACATCAAAAATTGAAATCATGCTATTTCAATTTTGCTGCACTTCAATCAGTTACTGACAAAACTGAACATTGTTCAATCCAAACTTTCAAGGATGGCAACACCAAAGCTGAATTAGGGTAAATAGAGCAAATTTGGAGTGCAAAGAAATTAGACACTAAAGAGCAAACCAGTGCAAAAGCAGAGTCCAAAGGGACAAACGTATTTCATTTTAAAGCAGCATATAGGAGAAGACAAGAGACTTAACATTTAATAAGTCCTTTTCAAGCCTTCAGGGTGTCCCAAACCACTTCACAACCAATTAAATATTTCTGAAACAGGTCACTTAATACAGTGAGTACATTTGGAAAATGAAACTCATTTAGAGATGGGTCAAAAAAGCACCTGAACAACATGTAGAATGCAGCTCAGATAATTTCAGGTATTTTTTCCACGACTCAAACACAGTCAAACAAAGGTACAGCAAAAAAATTCTTGTCTTTCATTTCATAATATACTGGTGGAAAACGTTTAAAAAATCTTAATTTTATTAAAAATGAAATGTGAGTATTATAGCTTTACTGTTGAATATTGCCACTATTTGGGGTTGGAGTGGAAAAAAAAGGATGTGCAAAATAATCCTAAGTACTGTAGGAACGACATCTTTGTTAACCACAAAGAAATACTATAGTAATGTATAAAGGGAGTGTTAATTCAGTCAGGTTATTTACTCTGCTAAAAGAATAAATTATGCATGGCAAGTACTGCAATGAAAATTATCCAACATATTTTATTCAATGGATATAAAAATATACTGTAATATTCAATAACTCTCAAAAGAAGTTGCCAACTTTTCTCAACTTTACTGGGATTTTCCAACACCATGGCTTGTTTTTTTTTCAAAAAAATCCTCTAATGTCATACTCCTCAAACAAATAAGTCCATGTTGTAAATCCATTTTTTAAAGCTTTACACTAAATGGACAATGCTAGGTGCATTACTGGTAATCCCTCATTAAAATATAAAATCTAAAGTTTGAAATCAGGGCCTCGGGGCTCCAAGGAGATCTGCAATACGTACTGGCACTCCGTGAGCCATCAGAGTGTTAGGGTTCATGATGGTGACCAGCTGATGCAGAAGGTCAGGCTGGGATTCAAACAGCTCAGGCGCCAGTCTCTTCATAACATTCTCCAGCTGTTCTGCCACGTATGCTGGTGCTCCATACCATGTCTTAGGTTCTCCCCTAATTAGTTTTAAAAGAAAGTTAGAATCCATGAACTTGAGATTATCAAGCACTGTTTATGGAAATCTGATCAAAGCTACATAAGCAAGCTCTACCAGGAGTATTTTATTAAATAACTGACAGGTGGCAGTAGGTATAAAAAAAATTTTCTAAGAGCAACGTATAATTTCCATCCTTTGTTCACAACACTAGCTATATCTACGAGCGCACCCAGTTTGGCCCATGGCCAAAAATAGTAAAAAAATCTGTAATATACAGTTGTCAATATCTGTAAAGATAAGTGATAAGGCAGTGGTACAGGCAGAGCCCTTCAGAACTGCAAACTGAAAAAACAAATAATCATTATTAAAAAATCAGAAAAAAGGGATACAAGAGAACAGAAATGCTTATCAAGAAAGGCAAACATTTAGAGGTTACTCAGTCTGACACATCAAACATTCATGTGTGATCGGAAAAACAATCTTTCTCACAGCAATTTTTTCTGATTTCAGTAATGAGTTATTTTCTTTTCCAACTCTCATGGCTTCTGCCTTTAGGGTGCATTTCTATTATGTATTTATAATTCAGGATTATACTAGCTCAAGATCTGCAAACGTATTGGAGCAATAAATCAACAGGCCTCGGAATATCAGTGAGCAAAGACACATCAAGCTACAGCAAAGGAAGCAAGTCAACAGTCAGTTCAGCTATGTTGAGTGTCAAGAGTAAGGAAAGTCTGGATGGTCTTTACTTTAAATACTAGGAGTGTAATAGGTAGGACTGATAAGTTCATGGCATGGATTGACAGTTGGAAGTACGATTACTGCTGCCATCACAGAAACATAGTTGAGGGAAGGCTGGACTGGCAACTCAACATTCCGGGTATAAGATCTTTAGGTAAGACAGAGGAGGGTGTAAAAAGGGTGGTAGTGTAGCACTATTGATTAATCAGTCATATACCGCAAAAAGGACAGATGATATTTCAGAAGGTCCTCAAATAAGGTTTTGTGGGTAGAATTTAGGAATCTTAAGTTGGCAGCCACTTTGCTGGGAGCGTACTATAGGCCCTCAAAGAATCAGCAGGAAGTAGACGAACAAATACACAGACAGTTCACAGAGGCGTATTACTATAATATTCGGATGATTATACTGGATTTCAACTTTCCCAATATAAATTTGAATAGTCATACTGTTGGAGGGTTAAGGGTTTAGAGGCGTGGATTTCCTGAAACGTATCCAGGTGAGTTTTTTGTATCAATATGTAGAAGGCCCAACAAGGGATAGCACAGTGCTGGATCTGGTTCTGGGGAAAGAAGCTGGGCAAATATTTGATGTGGCAGTGGAAGAACATTTTAGCAATATAGCAACCAAAATATACTAAAGTTCCAATTTGTTCTGGACAAGAAAAAGATGGCCTGTAAAAGATGGCTGTAGATTTTTGGGGCGAGGGCGTTTATTAAAATAAAACAGGATCTGGCCACAGTTGGCTGGGAATAGCTCCTTGTGGGAAAATCTACAGCAGAGCAGTGGGGGGGAGGGGGGCATTCAAAAGATCCAACATGCATCTTTTAGAGGAACTGTAAAAGCAAGAAGTTCAGAGAACCCTATATGTCTAGGAGAGTTCAGGACTGGATGGGGAAGAGAAGGGCTTTAAGCAAATCCAAAGGGAGCAATTCAGCTGCTCTCCTAGAAGAATACAGGAAGTGCAGGAGGGAATACAAGAAAGCAATTTAGAAGGGCAAAAACAGGGCACAAGAAAGGACTTGCAAACAGAATAAGAGAGAACCTTAAGATATTTTATAAAGGGAGCAGGTTAACCAGGGGAAAAGGTAGCACCCATTAGGGACCAAGGAGTCAACCAGCGTGCGAAGCCGCAATATATTGGAAGGGTGTTGATGAATATTTCCCTTCAGTCTTCACTCTGGAAAAGGAGAACATAAGTATGAGATAAAGGAGAACATAAGTATGAGATTCAGGAAAACAGGCTATGAGGAACTTGGACACTTTGACACAGGAAATGGGGATGTTTGGAGGCTCTGCCAGGCTTAAAAATGGACAAGATCCCAAATGAATTGCATCCCAGGCTGTTGTGGGACGTGAGGCAGGAAACTGCAGGGGTTCCGTCCACAAATTTTTAATTCCTCTCTGGCCGTGCAGGAGGTAAGGACTGCTGGAGGAATCTTGGAGACAACTAGTGTGGTTCCACTTTTCAAGAAACAGAAAATTATAGACCAATGAGTCTCACATCAGTGGCAGGGAAGTTACTGGGAGAAAATTCTGAAGGAGCGATAATACACACTGGGAAAGCCATGGAAAGTCATGTCTGACAAATCTGTTAGAATTTTTTGAAAATGTGATCAAGTGTGTAGATGAGGGCAGTTCTATCAATGTGGTTTATATGGATTCTAGCAAAGCTTCTAACAAGGTGCCACATGGGGGGGAACTGAGAAGATTAAAGCACATGGAACGGAGGGAATCTTGGCAAGGTGGATCAGAAATTGGCTCAGTAATAGAACACAAAGGGTAGTGGTAGAAGGCTGTTTGAGTGACTGGTGTCCAGCAGTGTACCATAAGGATCAGTACTGGAACCCTCATTGTTTGTTATAGATGAAAATGTGCAGGGCATGTTAAGCAAATTTGCAGGTGACATCAAGCTTGGTGGAGTGGTTAATAGTGAAGAAGATGGTTGTAGGTTACAGGAAGACACAGATGGGCAGACAAGTAGCAGATGGTATTTAACCCTGACAAGGGTGAGGTGATGCACTTTAGTAGAAGAAACAAGATGAGGGGAGTATTTAATGAATGGCAGCACATTGGATAGCTTAGAAGAACAGAGGATCTTGAGGTAATGTTTCACAGGTCCCTGAAGTCATCAGAGCACATGAATAGGATAGTTGAGAAGGCATATTAAACACTTGCATTCAGTAGTCATGGCACAGAGTATAAGAGCAAGAAGGTAATGTTGGAGTTGTGCAGAGCATTGGTGGAGCCACAGCTGGAGTACTGTGAGCAGTTCTGGTCACCTCATCTACAGGAAGATATGACAGCACTAGAGAGCATACAGAGAATGTTCACTCGGACGTTGCCCGAGATGAATAAACTGAACTATAAAGACAGACTAGACAGGCTTGGATTATTTTCTTTAGAGGAGAGAACACTGAGGGGGGAAATGGGAGTGCATGGTTGAGGTGTATAACATTAGGAGGGGGATGGACAGAATAAATAGAACAATGTTCTCTGTGGTTGTGGGGTCAGTCATGAGAGGGCACAGTATTAGGGTAAGGGTCAGGAGATTCAGAAAGGATTTGGGGAAAAATAATCTTTTTCACTCAGCAGGTGGTGGGAATCTGGAAATGCACTCCTGGACAAGTAGTGGAGGCCAGAAACCTTATAATGAACACTTGAGATAGTAGAACATTCAGGGACATAGGGCAAGTATATGAAATTGGGATTCGCACACCTTTAGTGGCGGTTATGTCAGTGCAAACTCAATAGACCAAAAGGGCCTTTTCTGACTGTATGAATCTATGAATTGTGGTTCCTCACTACAGAAAGGAAGCAAGGGGAGTGTGCACAAAGCCAAAAAGACAGAGACTGGCACAGAGACAGTCTGTGCGAGAGACCGAGCTTGAACAAGACAGCGAGGACAGAAAAAGCATCCATGTGAAAAAGAGAGTGCAAGAAACAGCATGGGCACACAAGAGGGCACAAGTGGGAGACGGCATAAGCAAAAAAGAGAAAGAGAGGAAAAGCGAGAATAAACAACGAAACAAAGTGACAGAGAGGGAGAGCAAGAGAAAAAGGAGGAAGAGTGAAGGGGGAAAAGAGGGAGGGAAGGAGAAAGAAGGAGAAAAAAAAAGAGGAGGAGACATTATGGGGTGGGGGGTGGGAATTGGAAAGAGGGGACAAGCAGCTTGAAAGTGGAGGGCCACAATGACTAAGTTTAGTAATGGATTTCCTACAACCCGCACCATTATTAGTGTACTGGAAGTAAATATATAGAACTGAGAAAATTAATTCACTGAGGTTTCCCATGCTGCTTCCGTTGGGAACTATAACTGATGTCACCAACAGACCACAAGACTTAATCTATCCTTGCTAAAACTCTGGTACCCAATGCAAACTGGTGCAAATGGATGCTGCAAAGCTGTATCGGAAGCAAGCAAATTCTCTGCGACCTGTCAGCAATCAATAGTTGTACTAATATAACGATTTACTACCAATTTGACTTACCTTTAAAAGGTAGCCAATAACATATTGGCCACAACTGATTAAGAAAAAAATAAAGAATATTCAACTCCTTAAAACAATCCCTTTAAAACTCTGAGTGTTAAGCATAACAGCTGAACTATCTGAACTGAACTCCCTATCCTTCAATCATCTAAACACCATAATATCTATCGACCAGTCTTCAACATGCTCAACAGTAAACACCCACACCTCTGTAGTGTAGAGGATTCCAAAGATTTAAAATCCTTTGAGTCGAGAAATTTCCCATTGTAATTCTCCCTCTTTCTCTCTTGTTCCTTCCTTCTCTCGCAAATTCTAGTTTGCCTAGTCAGGCAAAATGATCTTGCAGCATCAACTAATCAGCTTCTCTAAAAGCTCGGATGTTTCACCTCTCTTTTCATTAAGTTATAGGTTTATGCTACTTTCTTTCCAAGGATAACAATTTCATCCCAGGAATCCAGCCAGTAAGCCAATGCTGCAGTCGCTGCAAGGCAAATATATCCTTCCATTGGTAAAAAGCCCAAAACCTTAAACAGTTCTTCAGATTGATCAAACCAAAATTCTAAACATAGTATTTAATTTCACTTAAGAACATATAAATTAGGAGTATGATTAGACCAATCAGCCCTTTGAGCCTGATCCACTGTTCATCAAGATTCAGGAGGGTAGTTACTAGTTGCAGGATTTGTAGCCTTCAACCTGGTCCTGATAAAATTCTGAGACAATCTAAGGGGCACAAATAGGGTAAACAGGAAGAAACCTTTCCCCTTGATGGAGGGATCAATGACCGGAGGGGATAGATTTATGGCAAGGAGCAGAAGGTTTAAAGATGTGAGAAAAAGTTTTTCACCCAGAGGATGGCAGGAATCTGGAACTCACTGCCTGCAAAGGTGGTTGAGGCAGAAACCCTCGTAACATTTTAGTAGTATTTAGATGTAAATTTAGGACACAAGACATACAAAGGCTACGGGCCAAGTGCTGGAAAATGGGATTAGAATCATTAGGTGGTTATTTTTGATTGGTGTGGACACAATGAGCCAGATGGCCTTTTTCTATGCTGTAGATCTCTACAACTCTTGTTGAAGGTGGTCTTTGCCTGGCACTTTTGTAGCACAAAAACTACTTGCCACTAATCAGCCCAAGCCTGGATGCTGTCCAGACCTTGATGCCCATGGACACAGATGATTAGTTGTGAGGTATTGCAATCGTGCTGAACACTGTGCAATCAGCAAATACTCCCACTTCTTACCTAGGTTAGAGGGAAGGCCACTGACAAAGCAGGTGCATGTGGCTGGACCTAGGAGATATTTTCTAATCAACGTATTCAGAGATGTTACTGCAAACCCTCTGGAGCAGATGGGTATTGAAACTGGGGCTCCTAGTCCAAAGTAAAGGACGCCCATCACTGCACAACAAGTGCCCCCTTGTTTAGGCCTAGGATAGCATCCTGAATCTCATGCAGTGATTTTCTGGGGTTGAGGTGATTCACATCCAACAACGGCAGCCATCTTTCAGCGAGGTATGACTTCAACCAGAGTTTCCCCTCAAATTCCCAATGACTTCAGGTTTGCTGGAGTTTTTTGATGCCATACTAAGTCATAAATTGCCTTGAAGTCAAGGACAGTCGCCTTCACCCCTCATCTGGAGTTCAGCTCTTTTATCCATGTTTGGACCAAGGGTGTAATATGATCAAGAGCCAAGTGACCCTACCCTGGTGGAACCCAATCCAAGTGCCTGGTTATTCCTTTGCAACAACCTTTTGATAGCACTATTGATAACCCCATCCATTTCTTTGCTAATGAAAGTGGTCAGTAATTGGATTTATCCTGCTTCTTGTGCAAAAAACAAACCTGGGAAAATTTGCATGTTATCAGATAAATGTCAGTGTGGTACCTATACTGAATGTCCCTATTCCTTCAGTCAGAATGAACTCCACCTTCCGCTTGTCAACACATTCTGCTTGCCAATGTTCTGCTGCAATCAACTGGTACCAATTTCATTGTCTGGCAATGGTCCAAGTTATTATTAATTGAAAGTTTTGCAATTTTAGATCATTTTCCAAAATCCAAGTCATTTTATGGAGCAACACAGCAGTGGTCCAGACACTGACCTTTGTGGAGAGCTCTGTTGTCTACCATTCCCAAGTCCAAAGCAAACTTAAAATAATACCCTGCTGGTTCCCATTCTGCAGCCACACTTGTGTCCCTGTCCGTATCTGTCTTTTTTTTTTGGGGGGGGTCATCTGACAAAATTATCTTCTTCCAAATTACCCACAGGGGTTCAATTATGTTTCTCACTGCATGTTTTTATGCACCCTAGTTATAACACATGCTATTTTGGTTAGTGCTGTTTTTACAGTCGTTAACATTGGATTTAAAATACCACACTGCCTGGTTTCTGCATTTGATCACTATGCTTATTGACATTTTTCCAAGCAATGTTAAATATCCAGAATTAACTTCAACTCTGATACGCCACTTGGTTATGCAGTTGTAAAAATGAGATAAATCTAAGAGATCTTTAGCTGTCTCTCTCTCTCTCTCTCTCTATACCATTCAGTGTTCTTGGCAAATACTTCAAGTTTTTTTGGTTTGGTGTCTGGATCCAAAAACAAGTGCAGATTGAAACAAGGTCAGGGACAAAAACTTCTGCAAAGCTCCATTCAACACATGCCTTTGGTTGAATAACTAAGAAAAGCAAATTGCAAACGATGGAAATGTGAAAAAAAAGAGAGGCAAGGCTTCAGGTTGATAACATTTTGTCAGAATTTATTTTCCATTCTGACAGAAGGCCAACAACCTGAAATGCAAACTGCTTCTCTCACTACAGAAGTTGACAGACCTGCTGCGTACTTCCAATATTTCCCGCTGTTACTTTACAGCTGAAGAATACTAAGCTTCCTTTGTTTTTTAGAAAGGATCTTATTAGCATATGCTCTTTTCCAGCTTCAGCTTTTAATCTTTCACATGGAACTTTGTCAAAAACTCTCTCAAAGACCAAGTATGTATAAAGGAGTTGCATGTGCTGCCTGTCAATAACGTTATTCTGAATGTATCAGCTAATGTAAACTCACAGGATATTTGAAGAGCAAAAATTTCTTCCCATTAAATCTTGGGATAATCAAGGCCTTTGTCTTAGATTAGCATGACAAACCGTTTCCAGCCACTATCTCGGCCTGAATCAGAATGGTATAACCTCACTTGGCAATTTAATTTTAAAATGAGCAACCAGTCTTTTAAAATCAATAAGTCTTTCTATTTCTATATTATTCATCTTCATCTCTGCCTCAGCATATTTACTGCCACCACCTGTGGACTTGACTATTGCAATGCTCTCATTTTTCATCTTCCAAACTTTTAAGTTCTTCAAAAGTTATTATGCACATCTTCAAGTGCACCAAATCTTCCTGTGCATATACCAAAACTGGCTCTCAGATTTTAAAAGTCTCATTTGAATATTCAATTTTGTCACAGCTTCACCCCACTTCAACTCCTGTAACTTCCTTCCAAGCCCTCAGAACTCTGCACTTCTACAATTCTGTTCACATATCACTCTAATTTCTTTCACTTGCAGCTGTATAGGCCACAAAGACTGGATTTCCGTCCTGAAATTTTTCTGCCTCTAATTCTTTAAAAGCGACTATTTTGATAAAAACTTGGATATCCGATCTGATGTCTCTTTTACTGCTTTTTGTCGATTGTTCAATTTCCTACACAACTGTGAATCAGTTTGGGAAGTTTTACATTATAAATATATTGTATAAATGAATAAAGTTGTTGTATTATATACTTTAGCTTTAACATTAGCAGGTAGGATCTAATGGAATCTGGCTACTGCTTGTAAAATTATTCCACAGGGATTCTATCAGTTTGATCATATGGTTACAGCACAGAACAGCCATTTATCATGTCAAGCCATATCAACTCACTGCACTACCTACCTGTCCTTGTAATCCTGTAGATTTTCCAGCACCTGGACAGTTTTTATTAACCCTCAAGTACCTATCCAATTCTCTTTTGAAGGTCACAATTGAATCTACCCCCACCACACCATCCAGATCATAACCACTTTATGTAAACAAACATTTGCTTTGTATTGACCCTTTTGCCACTTTAAATCTATATCCTCTGGCTCTCAACCCAACAGATAGTTTTTCACTCATCTATTTGTTGGGACCCCTTATGATTCTGTATACGTACATTCAAGGTCCTCTTAACCTTCCCTTCTCTAAGGGAAATAGCCATAACTTGCATCCCTAATTCCTAGAACCGTTCTTCCAGCTTTTCTGTGCACTCTCCAAATACTTCATCTTTCTTGAAGCATGTTGCCCAGAATGGATCACAACACTCTGGTTGCAACCAAATCAATATTTTATGAAGATTCATTGTAACTTTCTTATTCTTGGGAATCAAGGACAATAGTAAATTCCATAGTCACATTCCAATAATTCAAATCATGCTGTTATTTGCTTGCTTCCAGTCATGCAAAACTGCAATAGTGTTCAGTAAGTTAGTGAATTCCTTCCTAAGCCTCCTAGGATAAACACTACCAGATATCCAAGTTTAAATTGCTTAAATTTATTTCAGTAAAAAATATACATTTCTATAATTAATTAAATGTGGATCTGTTGATGACATTGTAAAATTACCAAGTTTGTCAAAGCACATGTATTTTCTGAATACTGCAATTTTTGGGCAAGATCATTAATAAAATCATAATTTTGATCAGGGCAAACAAAAAAGATGACGACAAGTTAGTTCAGGTACAATCATGATACATTCCCATGAAAGGGAAAGGTAGGGCAAACAAATCCAGGAATCCCTGGGTTATGGATGAGATAGAGACAAAGCATGAAAAGCGCATACATGTTGATTTCAGAATTCAAAATTTGTAGAATATACAAAACGTGAAACTATTGTGAACTAAGAAATGGACGGTGTTTCCGAAATGGGAAGATAGATTGGTGGAATGAATTGACAAGTGGCAGATGGAATTTAATGCTATGAAGCACAATTGATTGTTTAGATAAAGGCAATATAAACTAATTTTCAATCAGAGAAGCAGAAGCAAGACTTGGATGAACATGTGCACAAATCTTTGAAGATAGCAAGGCAGATTAGCAAAAAAAAAGAAGTTAATAAAACACATGAACCCTTATTACTAGAGCTAGGTCCCCAAATACAAAAGCAAGGGTGTGATGACAAATCTGTATAAAATACTGGTTCAGCCTCAACTGACGTATCCTAATTCTGAGTACCTCATTCTACATAGCATTAGAAAAGGGTAAAGAAAATAATCACAGTGGTTCCATGGATAAGGAACTTCAGTTACACAGGTAAACTGGAGAATCTAAGTTTAAGTAGAGACTTGATAGGTGGTCAAAAATCATGAGGCGCCTAGACAAAAATCGATTGACGGAGAACGTTTGTTAGCAGAAGGACAGAGAACCTGAGGACACTGATTTAAGCCAAGTGACAAAGAAAGAAATGACAAAGTAATTTTCTTTATGTAGTTTGAACCTAGAATGCACTAAGCACAGACACCAGGAGAAGGCAGGAGAATGGGGTCAAGAAATATATCAGCCATCATTGACTGGCTTAATGCTGCTCTTATATTTTATGGTCTTACGACACATGGGCTGATTGGCTTCTATACTGTAACCATTCTATGATTAGCTTTAACCATCTGTAGAACAAAGACTTTCCTCATTCCAAAGTTTCTTGGGAGGTTATATTTTGATAGGCATTATTTACCTGCAACCACTGAACAACATGTAAGATAAGATGCTTTGATACTCTGCACTCCACTTGACAGTTTTTTAGAACATTGTGAAAAAGAATTGCAGGCCAGATGTTTCAAGCAGAAGCAATACCAGAATGCAAAGCATCAAGGGGCAAAGGTCCAAGCTCTGACGAATGCCTATGGTACCTATGCATTTTTCTCTTCGAAAATCAAGTTGAACCCTGATACCCAAAGTATTGAATACTTATGTTAGTGGCTCTCTCTCACCAGTGCAGGTAGTTTATAGAGTAGCTCCAGTGATCTTCAATGTGCCAGCAGAAGGAGGAGAAGCACATCCCTACGTAGAGCCATGGTAATTTCATTCCACAGATATCTGCACTAACGTGCGTCAAAACTGATGGTTCCAGAACAGGCATATTGTTTAAATTCCATCCTGAATCAAAGTACTCCTGCAAGTAAAAAGACAAAAAAAATGCATTTCAGAATTGCAATGGTAACACTTAAATCAAAAAAAATCCACATTAGAATATCCTGCTATCTCTCCACATTAGAACTGTTCAGACTTCACAATTGCAAAATCTGCTCTACATGTAATTGATGTAATATCACTATTTCTTAGTTCTAAACATAGACCCAACCTCTAACATCCAACTACTAAGTTATTTCATAGTTATTTCATTGTTATTTCAGCAATTAACTTGACCAAAGGTAGAGTCCAGTGCTCATCTAACTCATCTTTCCTCTCAAACCCACTATCACAATTTACAACTGCCTTTTCAACAACCCAGATTACGATTTCTGCAGAAACGCCATTGTATATATCAGTGATTCAGAGCCTGACCTTCATTAAATCTATGCCCTTTTACTTTCCGACTTCAAATGGTACTCAGTACTTTCCAATCCACATACAGCACAATTATCCCCTTCCCAAAATGAATAACCCTCTTATTTATTCCCTATGAAGGGAGGCAGTAAGCTGAAAACTTTCAAAACTCAGTTCTTTGATTTCAGAGGTTAGCCTGATAAATCATTTCTGCACTATTTCTGGGCCTGAACATAACTGGCACTTTCATTGCCGGAACTAAACAAAAAGCTGTAGTATGGTACTGAGCCAAACACAAATGGGCAGAATCTTATCGTAGCTTGAGCAACATGGCTTATGGCAATATTGGTGGTAGAATTGACAGGACGTCTGGCGGAGCCTGCCCAAATGTTGGAAGCATCTCATGGTATCTTTCACAAAGCTGTCCAGAGGGGAGATAAGCTACGTTTCTTGGTGGGCAGGAGCAAGTTTCCAATTGAGGGATGGTGAGGAGCATACAGTCAGCTCATTAAGTGGACAAAGCTGCATCTTTAAGCTGTTGGCTTGCCATCACAGTGCTCACTCACACCCAGCCAAACTGAATGATCATGCCATCCCTCCCATGCATTTTGGAGTTTTGTCCTCTCAGTCAGAGATACCAGGCTCATCTCATTTTTACCCTGCGTTGCTGTTTAGTGTAGACATAGTTAGGAAGTTTGTCATAGTTGTCAGCAGTCTTCAATCAAGTTAAGAGACGGCTTTGCTCAAATGGTCCTGACATAGCAAGTCAAGGGCTGCCTCAAACACCTGCCCAAGGCTTGGACACACAGTCAGCCAGCCACTCGGAGCAGAGTCAGAGGGAGAGTCAGAATGCTCTCATTTAAATATCAGACAGTCCACCTCATCACTTTCTGATGAATACTGGACACTGCTTTCTGCTTAGAGTAAGAGACATGCAGGTATTACATGAGATGAAAATGGTAGCATACCTGTTACTTTTGGTGCAGGTAGAGAGATGACCCGAGGAAGTGAGCAGACAGAATACTATCCAAGTTTCTGGATTAATAGGCTAGTGATAATACCACTAAGCCCGTGCCTCCAATGTTATACTAATTATTTTGCAACAAAAGCCAACATAGCCTTTTGTGTTCTTACCTGCATGCTGTATCTGTATTTTAAATTTGATTTATGCACAAAGGCACTGGGTTTCTCAAAGCAAATATTTCCCACAAACACAAACTTCAATATCAGGAGCAGAAACAGCCAGTTCTGTCGAGCCTGCTCTATAATTCAATATGATCATAGCTGATAACCCAACTTTATGCCCTGTTTCCACTTTCTCCCTACATCTTTTGATCCCTTTCACCCCAAGAACTATATCTAACTCTTTGAAAACATTCAACGCTTTGGCCTCAACCATTTTCTGTGGCAGAGAATTCCACAGGCTCACCACTCTCTAGGTGAAGTAATTTCTCCTCCTCTCACACCTAAATGGCCTACTGTGACCCCTGGTTCTGGGCTCCCCAGTCCCCAGAAACATCTTTTCTACATCTAACCTGTCTAATCCTGTTCACATTTTATACATTTACATGAAATCATCTCATTGAAACTCGAGTGAATATAGTCTGAACCAATCAAGTCTCTCTTCATACATCAGGCATGCCATTCCAGGAATCAGTATGGCAAACCTTTACTGCACTCCCTTCGTAGCCAGAACATCTTTCTTTAGATAAGGAGACCAAAACTGCACCCAATACTCCAAGTGTGGTCTTCCCCAAGGTTCTGTACAACTGCATCATGACATCTGCTCCTGTACTTGAATCTTCTTGCTATGAAGGCCAGCATACCATTTGCCTTCTTCACTGTGTGATTTACATGGAGGGTACTAAAATGTAGTGTAAATAGTCGGGATCCAAGCACAAATTCCTGTGGTACCATTAGTCACTGGCTGCCACTCACCAGAAAATGACCCATTTATTCATATATTGTTTCCTACTGGCCAACTAGTTTTTTTTAATCAATGTCAATATACTACCCCCAATCCCTTGTGCTTTAACTTTACATGCTTGTCTCTTACATTAGGACCTTATTGAAAGCCTTCTGAAAATCCAAATAAACCACTTCGACTGGCTCCCCTTATCAACTATACCACTTACATCCTAGAACAATTCCAGTTGATTTGTCATGCATGGTTTTCCTTATAGTAAATCGATTCTGATTCTTGACCTCGAAAACCAATTCATACCCTTAGAATTTCTCCTCTATGGCATCATCACTAATTTGATTTGCCCAATATATACACAAATTAAAGTCACTGATAAGTACAAATACCTTTGTTTGCATCTCTAATTTCATGTTTAATGCCTTCCCAAACTTTACCACTACAGTTTGGGGTCTATGTACAGGCCCACTATCATTTTCTGCCCCTTGGTGTTATCAAGTTCTGCCCGTACAGATTCCACTTCACTACAGCTAATACCCTTCTTGGTAGTACATTAATGTCCTCTTTAACCATGAATGTGACCCCACCTCCTTTTCCTCTTTGTCCTTTGTTCCTAAAAGCTGAATACCCCTGGATATTCAGTTCCCATGATTGGTCAGCCTGCAGCCATGTCTCCATAATCCCAACTATATCCTACCTGGTTTATGTCTATTTTTGCCTAGTCATGTACCTGTCAAGATGCCACTTAAAAACATTATTGCACCTGCTTCTACCACCTCCTCTGACAGTGCATTCCAGGCACTTACTACCCACTGTGTAAAAGATCTGTTTTGCTCATCTCCTTTAACCTTTCTCTCTTTTACCTTAAAGTTATGGCCCCACTAACTGATATTTCTAACCTTGGGAGATAGACTTAGATTTTCCATTCTATCCAAGCCTCTCAATTTTGTAAATTGCTATAAGGTCGTCCCACAGCCTTTGATGTCAAATCTCTCCTCAGCTAATACCCTCCAAACCAGGCAACATCCTGATAAACCATTTCTGTTCCCTCTCCACAGCCCTCGTGTAGTGTGGCGACCAGAACTGTGCATAATATTCCAAAATGTGGCAGAGCTAAAGTTTTATACAGCTGCAACACGACTCATCAATTTTTACATAGTCCTTTCTGATATTACACTGTTTTTTCAACTCAAATTGGCTGTAACGAGATTGATGAATAGGGGAACGCTGTTTGTAAAATGCAAACTTTCGCATGTGGGGTGTTGGCTATTACGCAATTCCATCCCCGACACAAAGTGTTACAGTGCGTGGGGAAACACAATGTTTCCAAGAGTCTCCTTATTTACATCACATGTTCAGTTGACTCACATGCTTTATTGTGAAGTCCCTTTTAAGAGGTACTCCGTAATTTTCTTTTTTTTTGCAAGTTTTGCTGTATTACACAAAGTGACAAGAATGTTTACAAGAAGTATCGTGGTGATAAAATTGCAGATGGCAAACGAAAAAGAAAGGCTATAACACTTGAGGAGACGCTAGATATTAAAAAGCATTTTGAACGTAATGAAATAGCATGTGATATTGTTCATGCAACAATAGTCAAGGAGTCTGCGTTACGCACTATTAGAGGCTGTGCAGAAAAAAATTAAAGCAAGGTATATTGCTGGATATTGCTCACCATAAAACAGAAATTCTTATCAATTTATGAAGACCCAAAGAAAAAAAGCTGAAAATCCTGCAGCTGTGTCTGCCTTTAGTGCTAGTGGTGGCTGGTTTGCTGGTTTTAAAGGACTGCTGCGCTTTTCATAACGTAAAGTCATGCAGCAAAGCTCCCAGTGCAGACAAGGAACATACAAGGACATTTCCTCCCATAGTGAAAAAATTGATGGGGGAAGAACGCTATAACTTAGATCAAATTTTCAATTCGGATGAGACAGGTTTATTCTGGAGGTGAATGCCATCAAGAGCCTACATTTCTAAGAATGAAGCACAGGCTCCAGGCTTTAAAGTTGCAAAGGATCGTATGACTGTGCTGTTGAGTGCCAATGCTAGTGGAGACTTAAAGTCTAAGCCTGTGGTGGTGTACCCTCTGCCAACCCGCGAGCCTTGAAAGGTTACCTTGACTCTACGCTAGGTGTCTACTTTCGGTCAAGCAAAAGAAGTTGGATGATGGGGCAAATATTTTCTGACCTTATTCTTGATGTTTTTGAAGAGGTTTTTTAGAAATTATTGCAAGAAAAAAAAATTTGAATGTCAAGATTCTCCTCATTCTGGATAATGTGCCAAGCCATCCTCCCACTGTTGCTGAGCTTTCTGAAAACATCAAACTGCTATTTCTACCTCCAAACCCAACCTCTTTTCTTCAATCCTTGGACCAGGATGTAATAGCAGCTTTTAAAGTTTATTATTTAAGGCCCACATTTAACAGGCTGATTGCAGCTACTGAGGGGAAAATAAGGACAGTGTTCTTCAATTTTGGAAGAGCTTTGACATCAAGAATGCTATTGACATTATTGTGGAGGCCTGGGGTGATGTCAGCAAGGACTGCTTGCATGCAGTTCGGCGGAAGCTTCTCCCAGATTTTATTCATGATTTAAAAGGCTTTGAACCATCAGAGGAGCTCCTAAGAATCAAAGAACATGGTGTTGCTTTTGCAAAGCAAGTTGGATTTGAAGTAGTAGAGAGTGAAGGTGTTGAAGAGCTGCTCGAGTCCCATTGTGAAGACATCTCTACATCTGATCTACAACTTGTTGCTAAGTGGGAAATGGAAGCTGGGGATGAAGTAGTAGTAGCAGTCCAGGATGCAGCACCACAGGAGCTTTCCACTTCTTTTGTCTTCTATCCTGACGGAAGTTGAGAAGCAGTTGCAGCTCTGAGAAGATAACGATTACAATGCAGAATGCAGCAGGCTAGCAGTTCATGGTATAAAGGTCTTATGTGGCACCCTTTAAACAGCTTCTTTATGAAAGAAAAATGGCAAAGCAGCAAAACCTAGATGCCTCTTTCAAGCCAACCTCCAAGAAACATGGTCAGAAGACAATGAACCCCAGCCAATCACTTCTGGATTAACTATTTTTTATCCTAACCCTGCAACCACAACTGCACCTGAAGGGGAGGACAATGACCCGCAGCCCGTCTTGACAATGACCCGCAGCCCGTTTTAACAATCAGCGGCCTCAAAACCAGCCTCCTCCCCCATCAAGTTTTCTTCAAATTTTTGAGGTAAAGGTCAAATTTACTGTATTATTTCATTATTAGATATGAATTTAACATTTATTTAAACTGTGCTATCTTGTGTGTTAGGCTAACTACTATATTTGTTTCAATTTTGAGTAATATTTTTGGTGGTCTGCCCCAATCCTACTATTTCTGTAAGCCCTGTTACTTTATTGCATGATTTTCTACAGCACTAGGATGCACAAGAGCGCAACTATCACATTATAGCAGAAGGGACTGTACTCAAAACCCTAACCAATGAAGGCAAGCATGTTATATGCCTTCTTGATCACATTATCCACTTGTGTTGTCACTTTCCGGAAACTGGGGACTTGGATGCCTAGATCCCTCTGTATGTTCATGCTACTAAGGATTCTGCCATTTACTATATCCCTCCTGCATTAGATCTTCTAAAATACATGACGTCGCATTTGTCCGGATTAGGCTCTATCTGCCATTCATTCTCTCTCTCCCCTTTCCCCCCACCTCCCCACCAAGAAGTTTCTAGCCTATTTATATCCTGTGGTATCCTCTGGCATTCCTCGGCATCATCCACAGCTCCCCCAACCTTTTGGTATCATCTAGAAATTTAGAAATCAGACCAACTACATTCTCCTCCAAATCATTTTTATATACAAATGACAGGGATCCCAGCACTGACTCCTGCAGAACACCACTGGTCACACACAGATCTCCGGTCAGAAAAGCACCCTTCCACCACTACTCTTTCTTCTATGACTAAGCCAGTTCTATATTCAGCTTACCATGGATCATAAGTGACTTCAGCTTTTGGATCAGACTGCCTTGAGAGATCTTATCGCAGGTCTTGCTGAAATCCAGATAGACAATATCTACAGCCCTTCCCTCTATCATATTTGTCATTTCCTGAAAAATTTTAAATCAAGTTTGAGACACAACCTTCCCCACACAAAGCCATGCTGTCTTTTGCTAATAAATCCACATTTTTCCTGATGTGAGTAAATCCTATCATTAAGAATCTTCTCCAATAATTTCCTACTACTGATGCAAGGTTCACTGGCCTGTAATTCCTGGATTATCCCTGTTGCCATTCTTAAACAAAGGAACAACGTGATGGAAGCAGCAAGGCACACGATGAAGGACAAGGACGACACATATGCATCGACCTTTAGGCAGTAGATGAACCAAGTCCTGAGATCCACAACATCACAGATGCCAGTCTCCAGCAAATTCAATTCAATCAATGTGATAGCAAGCAATAGTTAAAGGCACTGGATACAGTACCTCAAAAAATTCCAGCAATAGCACTAAAGACTTAAGTTCTAGAACTATCTGTAACTCTTACCATCCTGGTCCAGTAAAGCTACAACTCTGGCATCTACCAGACAATGTGGAACAATGCCCAAGTATATCCTATCCACCAAAAGCAGGTCAAATCCAAACTGGCCAAAGCTACTCCATCAGTGTACTCTAGATACTGAACAAAATGATGGAGGAGAATGTGAACAGTTGTATCATGCAGAACTCGCTCAGCAATTACCTGTTTATTGACACTTGTTTTGGGTTGTTTCAGGGTCCCTCAGGCCCCCTGACTTAATTTCAGCCTTGGTTCAAAAGAGAGCTGCACTCTAGAGGTTAAAGTGGGGGGAGTGACTGCCCTTGATATTAAGGCAACATCTAACAGCGTGGTAACAAGGAGCCCTAGCAATATTAAAGCAATCAGAATTTTTTGGGGGGCAGGTGGACGGGGGGAGGCCTTCAATACTGAAGTCCAACCTAGCAGAAAGATGGCTATTGCTGCTGAGATATCAATCATTTCATACCCAAAACAGTGAAGGGGTTCTTCTAGTATTATTCCTGGCACAGCCCATCTTCAGCTGCTTCACTGACCTTCCCTCCGTCACAAAGGGTCAGAGCTGGTGAGGTTTCTTAATGATAGCACGATATTCAGTACCATTCACGACTGCTCAAATAATGAAGCAATCGTGTCCATATGAAACAAAATATGGACAATACCCAGGCTTAAGCCAACAAGCAACAAGTAACATTCACACAACTTGAAGGCTGGCAATGCTGCAGTAAATCACCCACTTTAACTCCCAAAAATCTATTCACCATCTACAAGGCACAGGTCAGGAGTGTGATGAAATGCACTCCAACTGATGAATGCAGCAACAGTACAAGTAGTTTGACGTCCTCCAAGATGAAGCAACCGCTTAACTGACAGCCTATCCACCACCAACAGTCACTCCCGTCATCACTGATGTACACTGCAGATGTGGTGCAACATCACCAAGATAGTGTAACAACTTATCCTGCCTTTTTTGAGAGCACATTCCAAACTTACAGTCTCTACCACCTAGAATGACAAGGATTGCAGGGATGGAAACACCACTACCATCTTAGAGGGCATTTTTAAGTAACAGTTCATTGGATATGGGTGTCACTGACTGGGCCCACCGGTCCATCGCAAATTGCTCAAGAAGGTGGTGGTGATCTGCCTTCTTGAGCCGTTTCAGTCCATACAATGCAAGGATACCTGCTGTTAAGGAATCCCAGGATTTTGATGTAGTGTTAGTGAAGGAACAGCAATAATGGTTCCAATTAACTCAGACAAAAAGCACATCTGTCATTCATCTTATGCAACCAGACTTTGGCTTTCTTCATATAAAAAAAATTATACTTTGCTTTGGAGTAATAAATATTTCCTCACTTTATATTGAAGCCAGCCTCTTATAAATGCCTCACGTGGGGCATTAATTAGAAGAGCAAAGTACTGCAGATAGTGGAAACTTAAAATATAAATAGAAAATTCTGAAAATAATCAAAATCAGACCAGGCAACAACTGTGGCAAGACAACGTCAATGCATCAGGTGCACAATCTGCACTAATTCGGATGGACAATTCACTGGTTGCTCGCTCTCGCTCTCTCTCTCTCTCTCTCTCTCTCTCTCTCTCTCTCTACAGATGCCACTTTCCTTTCTATTGAAGCAAAAACAACCCTCTGCCAGCCCTGGAAAGTGATCAGACTTCTGGTGAGCTTCTGGTTCCTTTCACTAACCAGGATCTAGATTCACACAACATTAAATATAAATTTCAAAGGAAAAAGTTAAGTTATGGAGAAAACTTACAAGTTGCACCAAATACCAAAGTAATAAATTAGATCATCGAAAAATGTAATATCCATTTTTATTAATTACAGGTGGCAAGCAGCCAAAGCAATAAAACCTTTTTCTTCCCTTTCCATTTCAAAAAGGATTGCAATAGAGACAGAGCATGCACCAAATCCTGGTCAACGAGGGACCAGGGCTAAGCAAAATTGAATGCAACCTTCATTCACTTCTGCTGGTGCAGACGCAGTTGGCCTCTGTGCCAATCATGTTAAAGCAGGGTATGGAAACATTTCAGCCTAGGTTCTCCTCTGTTCCCAGCCTAACACGTGGACAGGTTTCTGTGTGTTTGACCACTCATGGTTCTCTCTCACTATGAAAAGGGAAGAGGTTGAGTTTTAGAGGAGGGCCTGAGGGCAGGAAAGAGTGCAGAGGGAGGGAAGCAGTCTAGACAAGGGATGAGGGAAGTAGCCACCACCTATGGGATGGTCAGATCAGAATGGCCTAGTCCAGGGTAGGGTCACACAGCCATTGGAAGGAGGGGAGAGGGGGGTTTTATGCAAAGGTCTATATGGTAGACTACTAAGCATGTTAGTTTACTTCGTGGCAGTTAAGCTGCATTCAGGCATGACTAATTGCATAAAGGGAGCATTCTTGGAGAGAAGGCGGCTGAGAGATTTCAGACAGGTTTTCAAAATCGCAAGCAAGCTGGACAAAGTAGATAGAGAGAAGCTGTTCCTAATCATAAAAGAAAAAATAGAATAACAGAGCATAGATTTAAAGTGATGTGCAAATGAAGCAATGTGATGTGTTAGGGTATAGAAATGTGGCAGAGGCAGGGCCAATTGAGGCATTCAAGAGGGCACTGGATGATTTTTTTTGCATAGAAATGGTGTGCAGGATATGGGAAAAAGGCTGGAGACTGGTACTAGATAATAGAACCAGCACAGGCACAATGGGCTTAATGTCCTCACTCTGTGCTGAAATTCTGTGATGAATAACATTAAGCCTCTTAAATAATAAATGCATAGACAAACGCCTATTTGATACACAGGCCTGGGTGCCTCCAATATTGCATGCAGACATCTGCCTTAGAATGTACGCACACTGTTCATAACATTGGATATTTGCAGAATAGGTGAATCATTACCCACTTAACTGGATACCAACATGTCCAGTATTTGGAAAAGAGATAGTAGGATCTGCAGATGCTGGAGAATCCGAGACAACAAGGTGCAGGGCTGGATGAACACAGCAGGCCAAGCAGCATCATAGGAGCAGAAAGGTTGACGTTTCGGGCCTAGACCCTTCATCAT
>NC_063356.1:43990337-44031243 GCF_021869965.1 Rhincodon typus | reverse complement strand
TGGCGCACTGACCTCTACATCGCCGAGGCCGGACGCCAACTCTCCGACACCTCCTCCTACCGCCCCCTTGATCATGACCCCACCCCTGAGCACCAAACCATCATCTCGCAAACCATCCACAACCTCATCACCTCAGGTGACCTCCCACCCACGGCCTCCAACCTCATCGTTCCCCAACCTCGCACTGCCCGCTTCTATCTCCTTCCCAAAATCCACAAACCTGAATGCCCTGGTCGACCCATTGTCTCCGCCTGCTCCTGCCCCACTGAACTGATCTCCAACTATCTAGACTCCATTTTCTCCCCCTTGGTCCAGGAACTCCCTACCTATGTCCGTGACACCACCCACGCCCTCCACCTCCTCCAGAACTTCCAATTCCCCGGTCCCCAACACCTCATCTTTACCATGGACGTCCAGTCCCTCTACACCTGCATTCCCCATGCAGATGGCCTTAAGGCCCTCCGCTTCTTCCTGTCCCGCAGGCCCGACCAGTCCCCCTCCACTGATACCCTCATCCGCTTAGCCGAACTCGTCCTCACACTCAACAACTTCTCTTTCAATTCCTCCCACTTCCTACAGACAAAGGGGGTAGCCATGGGTACCCGCATGGGCCCAAGCTACGCCTGCCTCTTTGTAGGTTACGTGGAACAATCCCTCTTCCGTACCTACACCGGCCCTAAACCCCACCTCTTCCTCCGTTACATTGATGACTGTATCGGCGCCGCCTCGTGCTCCCACGAGGAGCTCGAACAGTTCATCCACTTCACTAACACCTTCCACCCCAACCTTAAGTTTACCTGGACCATCTCTAACACCTCTCTCCCCTTCCTGGACCTCTCTGTCTCCATATCGGGCAACCACCTAGAAACCGATATTCATTTCAAGCCCACCGACTCCCACAGCTACCTAGAATACTCCTCCTCCCACCCACCTTCCTGCAAAAATGCTATCCCCTATTCCCAATTCCTTCGCCTCCGCCGCATCTGCTCCCAGGATGAGGCATTCCACTCCCGTACATCTCAGTTGTCCTCGTTTTTCAAGGACCGTAACTTCCCCTCCTCGGTGGTCGAGAACGCCCTCAACCGTGTCTCCCACATCTCCCGCACCTCATCCCTCACACCCCGTCCACGCAATAAGAACCAAAAAAGAATCCCCCTCGTCCTCACGTACCACCCCACCAACCTCCGGATCCAACGCATCATCCTCCGACACTTCCGCCATCTGCAATCCGACCCCACCACCAAAGACATCTTTCCCTCCCCACCTTTATCTGCTTTCCGGAGGGACAACTCTCTCCGTGACTCCCTTGTCCGCTCCACACTCCCCTCCAGCTCCACCACACCCGGCACTTTTCCCTGCAACCGCAGGAAGTGCTACACCTGCCCCCATACCTCCTCCCTCACCCCCATCCCAGGCCCCAAGAAGACTTTCCACATCAAGCAGATGTTCACCTGCACATCTGCCAATGTGGTATACTGCATCCGCTGTACCCGGTGTGGCTTCCTCTACATCGGGGAAACCAAGCGGAGACTCGGGGACCGCTTTGCAGAACACCTACGCTCGGTTCGCAACAAACAACTGCACCTCCCAGTCGCGAACCATTTCAACTCCCCCTCCCATTCCTCAGATGACATGTCCATCCTGGGCCTCCTGCAGTGCCACAACGATGCCACCCGAAGGTTGCAGGAACAGCAACTCATATTCCGCTTGGGAACCCTGCAGCCCAATGGTATCAATGTGGATTTCACAAGTTTCAAAATCTCCCCTCCCCCCACCGCATCCCAAAACCAGTCCAGCTCGTCCCTGCCTCCCTAACCTGTTCTTCCTCCCACCTATCCCCTCCTCCCACCTCAAGCCGCACCTCCATCTCCTACCGACCAACCTCATCCCGCCCCCTTGACCTGTCCGTCCTCCCTGGACTGACCTATCCCCTTCCTAACTCCCTACCTACACTCACCTTTCCTGGCTCCATCCCCGCCTCTTCGACCTGTTTGTTTCCTCTCCACCTATCCTCTCCTCTATCCCTCTTCTATCCGCCTCCCACTCTCTCCCTATTTATTTCAAAACCCCCTTCCCCTCCCCCTTTTCTGATGAAGGGTCTAGGCCCGAAACGTCAGCCTCTCTGCTCCTATGATGCTGCTTGGCCTGCTGTGTTCATCCAGCCCTGCACCTTGTTGTCCCAGTATTTGGATAATTTTGGTTTATCAGATGGCTTGACTGTTGCATGTTATTATTGAATAGTAATATAGTTGGTAATATGGGCTGGCACAAAAAAAAAACTGCCACGCATTCTGCATCTAACATTGTGCAGAAATTAAAATCGTTACTATCTACTATGTCCACACAATACAGTGCAAATCTAGCCAGTACTTCCTCACCCACCAAATACAATTATTTAGATGATTTATTATTGATATATCTACTTTGATACCCATTTGAACTGAAATATGCCACATCAAAACTGCAGCCTAAGCCGCTCAAATTCTTTAAAAATGTCAAACTAAGCTTCAACTAATTTAACACATTTGTGTGTACTACTACCATCAACAGTCAGTACCAGCTGGGATCAAAAAAATGATAAGAACTCTGAACCTTGCCCAATTTGAGAGTTATGATTGTCTTCAGCAATTGTAGCACTTCTTACTAATGCAGATTAGTCAATTCAACAGGGGAATAATGCAACTAGAGATGTCCACAGTTCATCTGGTTAAATATAGATCGAACAAAATAATTTAATCAAAGACTCTGTACAAGGGAAATAAATGTAAGACAAAACTGGAAACATCAGAGTTGAACTTCTACATGATTTTTCAGATTTCCTGCTGAAGATTGGACCGAATCCTGTCTGAGTTGAACATGACTTTTTAAATAATTTCATGTGATTCTACAAATGGCCAGATATTGGGAGATTCTCTGCAAAAATGATGCAATTATTAATAGCAAACAATTATTCATACCAATTTAAGAACCAGAAAGAATGTTCCCAGCATCAATCTTAAACATCTTACGCATTTAATCTAGAACCTTACCTGTTCATCAGGTCGCAGTTTAATTTTGCCATTTTTGATGGGGAAGCCACTACCAAATTCTTTTGAAGCAATGTCAGCTCCATATTCTACAGTAACATCTTCTTCAATGGTACTAACCAAGCGCCAGAATTCCTTTTCCACCAGTTCAGTTGGAACCATCTGTGTTTTAAAAAAAATTTTGCTTCATTCTCAAAACGTACATTGAGCACAAAAATACCAATATAAAGAAGTTTGCTTAAATTTAACTTCTCGTTTACTTTAGTTTTCCATAATAAACTTCATTTACTGCCAAGACTGAAAAATGGAACATGCTCTGTTCAAGTATGCAGTGCTCCAACCTGGAGTCAAATTGAGATCAGATGCAGAGGAAAGCCCTCACACTTCAGTTGCAACCACAAGAAAGCTCAGTACATAAATGAGAGCTTTCATTTCCCAAAATTCTCCAGCCTCAGGGCTAAAAAAAATGCTAACATACTATAGATCAGACCCTGATGGCCAGTGTAGCTTAAGACAGCAGCTTGGATTTGCAAAGCACCTTCCATGTCCTTCGACTAAGAATCTTGTGATAACCAACTAATTATCTTCAAAGAGCAGTCACCATTGTACTATAATGAAATACAACAAAGAGGACACAGGCACGTAAGAGATAGATGATCAGATGATTGTGAAAGGAACAATCTGCCAAATAGATAAATATTGGTCAGAACAATGAACAACTCTGCTCATGGTACCAAGAAATCAGATTCAGTAAATCTTAGCTTAATATCAAGCTCAAAATAAAGCTGCCTAAATTCAGCAGGCCAGGTAGCATCAGAGGAGTAGGAAAGTTGGCATCTCAGGTCCCGACCCGAAACGTCAACTTTCCTACTCCTCTGATGCTGCCCGGCCTGCTGTGTTCCTCCAGCTCCACACCGTATTATCTCTGACTCCAACAATTGGCAGATCTTACTATCTCTGCCTAAATTCAGAGCCAGCTTTATTTACAATAACATAAAGAAGTGTTAAACTTGAGTAGTGGACCATAAGATGCCCACTTAAAAAAATATATAACTTTTTGATTATTCGAACTGAAAGTAAATAAAGTTACACTCAGAATGGATTTGACAACCAACTGTGAGAACATCCTTTATAAATCTGAAGCATACTCACATGAACTGGCATATTGAAGTAGTCTGATTTAAAGGCATCTGCCATTTCTCCAAATGCACGAAGTGTGTAGTCCCTAGGAGCTTGTTCAAAACCAAAAGCTTCTTGAGGCTTGCTACACTCCTAGAACAAAAACAAAGTTTCCAGCATGCTGTGAAGTCAAAGTGGCACTCCCCTGCCACTAACTGTGATGATAGATAAACTCTTGCAATTTCACAAAAATTTTTGAAATTGCATAACTCAATTATGTAAACACAAGATAATGCTTCAAGGCGATTCCCTTGGTCAGAAATGGCAGTTGGGTCAAATCAGTCAGTTCTTTACAGGAACAAACAAAATAAGGAGGGGAGAAACAAACAAGCTTAAGATCAATAGTTCAGATACACCAAACTACTTTCTCAAAGTAATAGGTTTGACAGTTTGTAAATTGATTCCAATAGCATGAACATGGAGGCTGGAGGTGGACATATATTCCTTTTCTACCTACAACCTTTTGGCCTTTTGTTATGGTTAGTTTTCCAAAGCAGTTGTCAGGAATTAATACATTTCAGATGTAAACTGCTTTCCAGATCTCCATCTTTCCTGGTTTTCCATTTGATTTTTTTAGCCATAAAATAATAGCTCATGAGTGAGTGCACTTTGACCTTGATAAATAGTGTCCAAAACCAATGTCATGTATCTTGCTTTAAGCAGTCTATATTGACCGGAAACACTTAAAGAGCTAGTCACCTACCCTGGGAGATAGGTATAGCATTTAAAAGTGGAACTTTGGAGGCTGGTTAAAAAAGCACTTGAAAAAAAGTCACATCAGGAGGTGGCAAAGGTATAAATGGACCTTTCTGCAGTGGTGGGAGAAGGGGCAAAAATAATGAGACAGATCAGGCAATATTTCGAAGATAAAATGTGATGGTGAGAAATGGAGAGAATCAAGCATCTCACGTTGACAAATGTGTGCAATTGTTACCCTACATTTTGCCAATCTACAAAATCATTCATTTCCAGTGAATCTTTCCTTGAGTGAATAGAGTGGAAATATTTAAAAACAAGGGGTCTCCCATTTAAGACAGAGAAAGGACAGCTTCTTCTCAGAAACAAAATGTTAGTACTTTCAATTGGTGGTGCATAGTGGGAGTGTGGCCATTGAATATGTTCAAACTAGACAATTTCTAATTCACAAACAAACAGTCACAAGAGTTAACAAGCAAAAAAGTCCCGTTAGGACCACAATTAGAACAGCCATGATCTAGTTGAATAGTGGACAAAGCATGCGGGACAGAATGGTTTGATCTCACCTTCTTGAGGCAAGAAATTTCTGCTCATGTTTCTTAAAATGGAAGATCTCTTGTTTTTAAACTGTTACCCAGTTCCATTTTCCCTCACAAATGGTAACATCCTCTCAACATCCAACCTATTAAACTCCCATCGAATTCTGTTTTTTATGGGGAGGCATGGCATAGCGATAAATGTCAATAGGCAAGTAATCCATAATCCCAGGCTAATGACAAGGAGAACCCAACCATCGCAGGAGGTTACATTTTAATTGAATAAAAAAAACATGAATTTAAAAAGTTAAGACTGGTGATTGTATAACCATTGTTGTAAAATCCCACCCGGTTCTCAAGTCCTACAGGGAACAAAATCTGGGACATCCTTAGCTGCTCTGGCCTACACATGAATCCAGAACTGTAGCAATCTAATTGACTCTTAATGACGCTCTGGGCAATGTGAGATGAGTAATAAGAATAAATGAGTAACACCCACATCCCTAGAATAAAAAAAACTCTCGTGCTTCAAAGCTTCAATTTAAGTTGTTTGTTCTTATTCAATTGTGTTGTGACATTGAGGATTGAAACACTGAATACAAAAGGAGTGAACAGCATTCATTCTGCTGTATAATTCTGATGCAGAGAGCACAAGTCCAGTTACCAACCTGAGCAAGACACTTTGGACACCTCCAATCACCTTTAGGAACATCTTGTAGGGGTGGAATTAAGCAGAAGGTGTGGTAACTGTCATCACAGCCATCACAGAGCAGAAGTCGATCCTCTTCATTGCCTTGTCCACAGATCAGGCAAACATACAGGTCCACCTACAAAAGGAACAAACGTAATACAGTCTGCATCACAGCCTCCCTCCACTATCTTGATTTAGGATTCGATGAAGTAAAGAGTTTTCTTTTCATTCCACCCTCACATATTAATCCAGCTTTCTTGGAAATTGTGTGGAATGCTCAGATCCATGTGTGACAACAAATTCCTCCTCAGAGAATGAGATTTTTCAGAACTTCCTGTTGTATTTGTTCATGACCATTTTAAGACTATTGTTCATGGCCAAGGGAGTGCCCTTATTTTGCACTCCCCACTTATTAAAACATTTTACGGTGCCTATGTTTGAAACTGCATATAATTTATTCAATCATCTCTCAGTCTTCGTTCTTCTCTCTGAATCAGTCTTCCCTGATAGCTTTGCACTCTTACAGCTGAGTTTTACCAAAGTCTACACAGACCTTCATTTCAAATAAGGGCAGGCAGGCTCCCAAAAAAAAAAATGCAAGAGCACTCAGTGACAGGAGATCCCATTACTACCAGAGGAAGGTGACAATGCATGGATTCTAAGGGAATAAAACAAAAATCTACTGAACCATTTGAAGTTGTGCCGAGATCAAACAGGACCCAGCTTCACTCTTTCACGGGCTTTACTTTATCCCCAAAATCCAAGCGCTCAGAGTTAATATATCATAAATACTAATCATAATTTACTCCAGTGTGAGAACCAAAATTTTGTGGAAAATGCATAAAGGCTTCTGAAGGGTAGCTTTAAGCTGTTCAAGATTCATGATCTGAAGTGAATGAAATCCTCAAGCCTTGAAAATTGAAAAAAGCCTGCAAAGTTCACTTGAGTTAAAAAACACATTTGTTGGAGTCCATTGATTGATACATTATCTCATGCACCTTGGCAAAAACCATTAGTGACTTGCTTCTGCAATTTCAGTAAGACTCCATTGTATACATTGCTCAAAGTTTGAGATTATAGCTGGGTCCATTATGAATGCTTGACTGTGAATCAAGAGGTCCAGAACCACATCTTAGCAATAGGACATGTAAACATTTTGTTTTTTAGAAGAGCTTATGAATCAGCAGTCTTTCAGGTGGTTAGCGAAAGATTTTCCTTTCCCCCTACGTATTGAATTCTTGGGGTGACTCATTTTTCGAATGGGTTTCATAGTTTCCCCAGCTTATGGTAATACTGGACAAGTTACATTCAATATTACTGCAGTTTGTTACAGCTCATATTCATTTGTTACACTCATATTCATACAAGGCTGTAAATGTACTTTAACAAAGGAATTTTTGTCTTGTTATAAAAGTTTTGTAGACATGACAAGACAATAGAACTGAAACCTGAATATTCAAAAGATGCATGAAGGACAAGAAGCTAGGAAAGTGGAAGGGTAGCCATGTTAACTAAGAATAGCACTGATACATCACAGTAGGTCATTCTAGTTCAAGGTCTCAGAATGTGCAGTCGTTCATTTTGAGTAGGGCTGAGAAATAGTGAAGAAATTACTTGTGGTTGTGGTTTACAGGCCTCCTAACAGCAACCGCACTGGAGAATGGAATAAAACAGAAAAAATAATTGGGGCCTGTGCAATAAAAAGGTATGACAGTCATTGCTTGACACCATGCAAGATAAAGCTACTGACCTGACTGGCACCCCAACTAACATTTTCAACATCCATTCCTTCTACATTACACAGTGTTGCAGCAATGTGTACTATCTACGAGATGCCATGCAAAATTCACAGAAGCTCCTCTAACTGCAGTTTGCATACTAGCTATCTCAGCCACCTAAAAACAAAGGAACCACATGCATCTAAACATTGCTCCTTAACATTCAATAGTATTTTCACTGTTGACTCTCCCACTATCATCCCAGGAGTGACCAGAAACTGAACTGGATCAGTCACAGATACAAAGTATAAAAGCAGGTCAGAGGCCAGGAATCCTGCAGTGAGTAACTCACCTATCTACCCAAAGACTGTCCTCCACCTACAAAAGGTAAGTCAGGTGTGTGGTGAAATGCTCCACATACTGGGATGGATGCAGATCCAACAACATTCAAAAAGCTTGACACTATCTAGAACAAAGTAGCCCCCAGTGACTGGCAGCACAACCACAAACATTCACTCCCACCAACATCATACAGCAATTGGTACACCATCTACAAGATGCAATTCACCATGGCTCCCTACACAATATCTTACAAACCCACAATCTCTACAACCCACAAAGACATAGGCAGCACATGCACAGGAACACTGCCACCTTTCTCTAAGCTTCCCGTAACACTATTCTAATTTGTTTCTTCATTGTTGCTGGGTCAAAAATCTTGAATTCCCTTTCTAACAGCATTGTGGGTGCACCTACACAGTATAGATGCAGTGGCTCAAGAAGGCAGCTCACACCAGCAATTTCCAAGGGAAATTACAATGGTCAATAAATGTTAATGCAGCCAATGACACCAACCTCCAGTGAATGAATAAAAATGTGTTTTCAGCAGAGTTTCTTAGACAATCACGTTCTACAGCTAAGCAGAGAGCAGGCTGTACTGGACTAGGATCATGCAATGAGACAAGAATCAGAAAAGACCTCAAAATAAAGGCACCCTCAAGTTGCAGTATCACTGATTGAATTTCACATTCAGATTGATGGAGAGAAGTTTGGATAAACACTAGCACTTAAACTAATGGGTAATGATGAGGGCATGCAGACAGAGCTGCTAAACTAACTAGGTTAACGGATGGGTCAATCAAGACACAGTGGCAGTCGTTTAAGAAGCTAATTCAGAATAATCAAAACTGCAGTCATCACAAACTGATTAAAAGCCTATGGTGGTACATACCTTTAAACATAAAACATACAGTAATTGTTTTCAGAGAACATTGAACAGTCCAAAGATGGCTGCTATATTCATGTGACTGGATTCTATTGTAACCTTCCAGAAGTTCAGAAGTTGAAGTTGAGGTTAGCCAGTGCCTCATGTATCCCAATGGTATTGGAATACTAACTCATCAAGCAAAATACTATTGATACTGGAGATATGAAATAAAAAATGCTGGAGAAATTCAATACGTCTGGGAAGAGAGACAGTTAAATGTTTTGCCCTCAGTTCCCTGCTCTTTCTGGAATGCTAACTATTACATTATAAACTGCCACAGAGAAATATGGTCTTCAAAGAAAATCTCTATGCAGCAGAATTGCAACTTAACCCTATCTTGTTAGGGAGTTTTAATGACACTCCACTTAACCTCTATGATGGGACATGGACATTTAGTCATCTGCGATGTAAGCCCTTGTCTCAATAACTGTCCCCTTTCCCAAAAGGGACTTTATCATATGATTCCCAGTGCTGAACACAACCACCTTCTAATCCAGTTCTGAGGAAGGGTCACCGGGCCCAAAACATTAACTCTGTTTTTCCCTTCACAGATGCTGCCAGACCTGCTGAGCTTTTCCAGCAACTTTGTTTTTGTTTCTGATTTACAGCATCCGTAGTTCTTTCGGTTTTTACCTTATAATCATACTATTTTGAAACAAAAAATTTGCTAAGGCATCAGTACAGCTTCATGTAGCATCTACAGATGATAGCAAAACCCCGAAGTCCGGATTACAAATGAAAAATGTCAGTCAACAACCTGTCTTTTCAACTCCCTGCAAATTATCAACTTTATTCATCAGCCAATGAAGTAAAAGTTACATTTCAGCAAACTTCTTCGGATGACCTTCAAAGAAATTTTAATAAAGAAATATCAGCAACACCTCAACTGCATGCTACCCAATCACCCAACAAAGGAATTCCACACTGCTAACTCAATCTTAAAAAGGACATTGATAAACTGGTTTCTCTGAACACTTTTGAGCTCAAGTTATTTCTAATTGAAGAATTAAAAAGAGGCAGAGATTCACGCTTGTCAACATGTCCGAATTGCAAACCCCACCTCCACGTGAGAAACAAAATTTCTGGTGTAGCTTTACAACACTGACTTGGTTAAAACCTGAAAGGTCTACAAACAAAAGGGGAGAAATATGGTACTGTTTTAAAAAAAAGGAAAAGAAATCAAATCTGCTTGTAGGCAGATGGTAGAAAAAGGTAGAATGAGTTTTAAAACAAACCTATCTGTTTGTAACACATTCCAGTGAGAAAGGGAAGGATGAATCATCGGTGACTAACTAAGGAAGTTAAAGGGGCATTGAAACTGCAAGATATAGTATGTAATAAAGATTATAGTATGTAATACTGCAATGTTAATTCTGGCGGGTCCGAAGATTGGAGAGAATATTGAAGAGCAAACAATGATTAATAAATTATTAAAAACCGAAAGAACTGCAGATGCTGAAGATCAGGAACAAAAACAAAAAGTTGCTGGAAAAGCTCAGCAGGTCTGGTAGCATCTGTGAAGGAGAAAACAGAGTTAACGTTTCAGGTCCGGTGACCCTTCCTCAGAACACATTCCAGTGAGAAATAATAAATTGTTGATTGGTTGTACAGGTTGCATTGATGGAAAGTGTTTGTAAAAGCTTTTTGTCTTGAACTTATCAACAATTTGAAAGAATACCAATGTAAAAGGGGAATAATGTTTTTATACTCTATGAGCAAACTATGCTGATTGCCTTGCCCATGTGTTAACCAATGCCCCTACCTGAGGCCCCTTGGAGTGGCAGACATGGATTAACATATCCATCTCTATGCCATTACCATCAAGACAAGAGACCATGTCTGATTGAAAACCAGCATGCCACAACAGCAGCAGAACCATGCACACTTAAATATTGGACAGTTTTATCAGGTTGTTAAAATGCACAACTACAAACAAACTAAACAGCAGAAGCCTTCTGTTATATACAGGAGGTCACCAATCCCACATCAACAAATCAAGTCAAAGTCTGTCACTACCATCACATCTCATCTCTGACTACCCCAGAGATCCTCAACATCATAGATGCCCACTCCTCGGCCAATTCATATCATTCCATTTTACCGCAAAAGCAACTGCTGGCACTGTGTACAGGAAAGGCTATGGGCGCTAACATCTTGATGGTTTTCCTTGTGCACCAGAGCTAGCCAAGGCGTACCAGAACATTTACATTACTGGCATGTGCAAGACAACACAAATATTTTGCTCTATATGCAAAAGCTTTATAAATTCAGCCTGGTCAATTACTGCTACAGTCTACTCTCAATCGTTGATGATGGTATCAAGCACCGTTTGCTCAGCAATAACCTGTTCACTGAAGCTCAGTTTTGGTTCTACCAGGATCTCAATCCGAACTTCATTACTGCCCTAGCCCAAACAGGGTCTAAAGGGCTGAATTCCAAAAGCGAGAGTGACTGCCTTCAGCATCAACACAGCATTTGATGGAGCATCAAGGAACTTTAGTAAAACTGAAGTCAATGTGAATCAAGACAAAACTACATAATTAGCACAAAGCAAGATATTTCTTAACACAAAGAACTGTGGATGCTAGAAATGAGGAAGAAAACAAATTGCTGGAAGAACTCAGGAGGTCTGGCAGCATCTGTGGCAAGAAGCAGAATGAATGCGGAGTCTAATGACCCTTCTTCAGCACAGTTCTGAAGATGGGTCACTAGACTTGAAACATTAACTCTACAATATCTTTTTTGTTGGAGACCAATCATCTCAATCCCAGGATATTGTCTCAGCAATTCCTGAGGGTTGTGTCCAAGCCAACTATCCTCACAGTTGCTTCGAAGTCTTTCCCTCCATCATAAAAAGGTCAGAAGAAAGATATTTGCTGATTATTGCAGTGTTCTGTATCATTCATAATTCCTCAGATAATGACATGGCCCACATTCAGGCTGGGCAAATGCCAAACATACATGTCACACAAAATGCCAAACAATAAGCATTGCCAGCTGGAGAATCTAATCAATTCCCTTAATATTCAATGTCAATGCTGTCATGAAAATATTGAATCCATATCAGAGCCTATAGGTTTCTCTTGATCACAAACTGAACCAGACAGCCCCATTAATACTGTGGCTCCAACAGTGAGTCAGAGGCCTTGATTTCAGCAACCAATAACACCGCGCCCAACTCCTCAAAGCCTGACCATCATTTTCAAGGTACAAGCCAGCAGTGTCATCGAACACCCCTCGACCTGTCTTAATGAGCACAGCTCCAGGAAAGCTAGAGAAGTTAATTATCTAGCGCAAGGCATCCTACTTGATCGGCACCCATTCAACAGATTAAACATTCACCAAGTCTCTCCAGCATCAGCATATAGCAACAGTGGTGTACACCATCTACAACATGCATCGATTCATTCACCGAGGTTCCTTCCAAACCGGTGATCTGTTACCGAGTAAAATAAGAGCTATACATGCATGGGAATTAAGTCACTGTTCCTTCACAGTTACTGGGCCAACACCCTGAAATTCCCTGCCTAACTATTCGTTTTAGTTTGCTCACGGGGTGTGGGCATCACTAGCTAGGCCAGCATTTATTGCCCATCTCTAGTTGCTTGATATGGTGGTGGTGAGTTGCCCTCTTGAAGCACAGTCCATATGCTGCAGGAAGACCCATAATGTCATTAACAAGGATGTTCCAGAATTTTGACGGAATGACACAAAAATATACATCACCATTCCTTCAAAGTCAGGGTGGTGAGTGGCTTGGAGAAAAACTTATAGATGGCAATGTTCCCATGTAACTGCTGCCATTCCCGTTCCTTCTAGATGGCAGTGTTTCTGGGCTTGAAAGAAAAATTTCACGGTGAATGTCTGCAGTGCATCTTGTAAATGGTACTCAGTGCTGCTACTGAGCAGGGGCGGAGGGGAGAGCGACATCGAAAGCACGCGCACAAGACAACAGAGACACAGAGCAACAGAGGTCTCAATCAAGTGTTATCCTGGTTGGTGTTAAACTTCTTCAGTGTTGTTGGAACTGCACTCTGTCACACTCCTGGCTCGTGCCTTCTGGATGGTGGACAGGCTTTGGGAAGACAGAATGTGTGTTACTCAATGCAGTATTCCTAGTCGCTCACTTCCTCTTGTAGCCACTGTATCATATGGCTAATCTAGTTCAATTTCTGGTCAATGGTATCCTCTAGGATATTTATGATTGGATGTGGCAAGACTGCAGAACTTTAATCTGATCCGTTGGTGTGGTATGGGTTCACTGTGTCTACTACTTGATACTTATGCTATTTGGCATGCAAGTAGTCCTGTTTTTAGCTTCGCCAGTCAATACCTCATGCTGCGCCTAGCGTGGCCTCCTGCACTCTTCATTGAACCTGGGTTGATCTTTTGGTTTCATGGTCACTACAAAGTGGGGGCTATGCCAAACTATGAGGTTGCAGATTGTGTTCAAGTCGGATTCTGCTGCTTCTAAAAGTTCATTGCACCTCATGGATGCTCAGTCTTGAATTATTTGAAGTGATTATGCCAAACAAAATGTAAGGTTTTATCAATGCAAAGGAAGGACTTTGCCTCCTATTGCAAGGACTGTGTGATGGTCACTCTTACCAATAATGTCATGGACAGATGCATCTGCTACAGGCAGACTTGGGAAGATGAGGTCGTGTTTTGCCTTCTTGTCAGTTTCCTCACCACCAGCTGCAAATCCAGTCCAGCAGCATTGTCCTTTAGGACTAGATTAGTTCAATTTGTAGTACTGCTGCAAAGCCACTCTTAGTGTCATAGAGTTACACAGCACGGAAACAGACCCTTTGGTCTAACTCATCCATGGTGACC
This sequence comes from Rhincodon typus, assembly GCF_021869965.1. Classification (NCBI taxonomy): domain Eukaryota; kingdom Metazoa; phylum Chordata; class Chondrichthyes; order Orectolobiformes; family Rhincodontidae; genus Rhincodon; species Rhincodon typus. The sequence goes on along the minus strand of NC_063356.1, from coordinate 44,017,294 downwards.
AGATATGCTAAACTGATCAAGTCCCAGTTACCAATATTTGGCCCATATCCCTGTAAACCCTTCCTATTCGTGTACCCATCCAGATGCCTTTTAAATGTTGTAATTGTACCAGCCTCCACCACCTTCTCTGGCAGCTCGGTCCATACATGCACCATCCTCTGCATGAAAAAGTTGCCCTTGAAGTCCCTTTTAAATCTTGCCAACACAACACAAACCTTCAGTGATTTATTACCACCATCAAGGACAATTAAAAACACACATTCCAGTGATTCCCAAATCAAGTGAATGAATGAATATGCATTCTTGCCCCAAGACTTTGGATTTCAGCCCATTTCAGACTCAGCCCATCCCCGCAGCACAACTCCTTCCTACCAGTATCAGATGAAATTAACCCCTCTTTTTAACACAAGTCTTTCAGCATAAGTAACTATTCACTGATCCCACATTTACCTTGCACTCCCAACCCTACTTCCTCTCCTCTCCTCTGGAGCTGACCCCACTTAACCACACCTCCCCCTTCAGACCCGACCCAAATAACCTCTACCCCCAGCCAGACCCGATTCTATCGCTTATCTGCATGCTCTACCCTTCCAGCACTCTAACATCACACTTGTATACTTACCTGTCAGTAGCCATCAGACCTTTAAATTTCAAGGTACAGCAGCGGATTGCTGTGAAAAGGAGACATAATTTGCCTTCCTCATTTCTGTGCTCAGGATTCCCTCAATCTACATACGGAAACTAGCTTTCTTTCTTAAGGAGGGAGGGCTCAGGTACTCTCAGAATAGTACCTATTTGTTTTGGAATGAAAGACATTTTTCACTAAAAACTAGGTCTAGCTGACTGTAACAAATACAAAGAGGTCCACCAGTCCTTCGTACTACGCAAGCATTAAACATTTTATTAGGCAAATTATTAAGTGAAAAAGGCAGTAAATCTGTACCAAGAATATTACAATGCATTACACAAAAATAGCTTGATTATACTTACAATATTTGAGGTGGTCATATTCCTGTTGTTTCTGAGTGGCCTGGCTCGCTCTGAATCAGTAGGACGATTCTCACTTCCCTCTTTCTTCATTCCATGCATATTGTACTTCTCTGGATTTTAATAAAAAGATACCTCATTCAGGACTAACGGAAACCTGAACAAATTCTTTGTTGTATTGCTATATGAAGGGAAATGGAATACTTGTTATTTTGAATAATCAGTGAACTTCCAGATCAGGGTGTACATTAGAGTACCAAATTCTACTGTCCTGTGATGTATCTCATTCTCATATCAAATGATCACCCAAGTATGCCATTCATTTTCTGTCTCATAGCCCAAATTTTATATCATATTTTTTTAAAATTGATTATTTCAGGTTTATGGTCAAATTTGCTCTGAATATGGACAGATTTTTACTAGCTGGTCCTAAACGAATTCTGCGTCAGTATTCACCAAAAAAAAAAAACCAACAAGGAATTGGTGAAGGATGATCTCAGGGAAGGGAGCGTCACATTTCTAAGCCAAGTTGCTAGTAAAATGGAAAAGGTGTTGTGCATCTTAAAAAAATATTAAGGTAGGCAAGTCCCCGGGTCCTGATGGGATCTATCCCAGAATATTGAGGGAGGCAAGATAACAAATTGCTGGAGCATTGACAGACATCTCTGTAATATCTTTGGCCACAGGTGAGGTCCCAGAGGACTAGACAGTAGACAATGTTGTCCCATTGGCTAAGGGTAGCAGGAATAATCCAGGAAAAAAAGGCCTGCAAGCCTCACATCAGTGGAATGGAAATCATCGGAAGAGATTCCCAGGGACAAGATCTATACAGATTTAGAAGCAACTGGATTTATTAGCAATAGACTGCATGGTTTTGTATCTCTCTAACTTGATCGAGTTTTTTTGAGATGGTGACGAAGATGACTGATGAGGGAAATGCAGTTGATGTTGTCTACATGGACTTCAGTAAAGCCTTTGACAAGGTCACTCATGGCAGACTGGTAGAAAAAGATGAAGTCACATGGTATTAGGGGTGAGCTGGCAAGCTGGATACAGAACTAGCTTAGTCATAGGAGACAAAAGTTGCCGTGGAAGGATGGTTTTTGGAACGGAGGGTTGTGACTAGTGACGTTCCACAGGGATCAGTGCTGGGACCTGTGCTGCTTGTGGTTGACATAAATGATTTGGAGGGAAATGTGGCTGGTGTAATTAGTAAGTTTGCAGATGATACAAAGATTGGTGGAGTTGCGGATAGTGAGGAGGATTGTCAGAAGATACAGCAGGTATAGACAGTTGACGACATGGCCAAAAAAATAGCAGATGGATTTTAATCAGGACAAATGTGAGGTGGTTAATTTCGGAAGGTCAGGTACAGGTGGAAATTATAGTGAATAGCAGGACCCTTAGGAATATTGATATGCAGAGAGAGATCTGGGTGTGTAGGTCCCTATATCACTAAAGGTGAACAGCGCAGGTAGAAAAGGTTGTAAAAAAAAGGCCTATGGCATGCTTGCCTTCATTGGGAGGGGCATGGAGTAGAAGGATAGGCAAGTTGTGCTGCAGCTTTACAGAACTTCAGTTAGGCCACACTTGGAATACTACGTGCAGTTCTGGTCACCACACCACCAGAAGGATGTGGATGCTTTGCAGAGGGTACAGAAAAAGGTTTACCAAGATGTTGCCTGGTATGGGGGATTTTAACTAGGTTTGATAGACTGTGTTCATTTTCAGTGGAATTCAGGAGCTTGAGGGATGACCTGATAGAAGTTTATCTACGCCATTCATAATCTTACAGAGTGGAAAATAGGAGGCTTTTTCACAGGGTGGAGGGATCAATTACTAGGGGACACAGGTTCAAGGCGTAGACGAGGAAGTTTAAAAAGATGTGCAAGGTACATTTTTCACACAAAGGGTGGTGAGTGCCTGGAACATGCTGCAAGAGGTGGTGGTGGAAACAGACACAATAGCAGCATTCAAGCAGTATCTGGACAAATATATGAATAGGAAGGGAATGGGGTAAACGGATCCTGTAAGTTTTAGTATAGAAGGGCAAAATGTGTTGGCACAGGTTTGGAGGGCCAAAGGGTCTGTTCATGTGCTGTATTGTTCTTTGTTCTAACTGAATGAGGCCGAACAGATGAAGCCTTCTTAAACAGATTTCATTCCATTAGTTGCACTGAATTTGACCTCTATCCTTAGGAATTAAAAAAGCATCCTACTTTACTGCCCCACTTAGCTCCCTCTCAGAATTCAAAATGGGCTACAGCCAAACTGAAGCTGGACCAAAAATGGTACATCAGGCTCAGTTTCTGACTTCCACAACCACTCCAAACACCTGCATCCAGGTATCACCATCCCACCTACATTCCCCCAGCCCCACTACCCACCCCCCCCAACTTTTATTTGTGAGCTCCTTTGCCCCTTCCTAGTCCTGAAGAAGGGTGTAAACCCAAAACGTCGACTTTCCTGCTCCTCTGATGCTGCCTGACCTGCTGTGTTCCTCCAGCTGCACACTTGTATTGACCCAATCAATAAAGGCCTCCACAACATTTCTCTGGTTAACATTTTGGGTCCAGGGACCCTTCATCAGAACTGATGGTGGCTAGGAAAACGTCAGTTTATAATGCAGAAAGTAGGCCCCAAAATTATTAAACTCGATGTTGAGTCCGGAGGGCTGCAGGGTCCCCAAGCGGAAAATTAGGTGTTGTTCTTCCAGCTTGTGTTCAGCTTCGCTGAAGCGGGGCAGAGACAGATGTTGGCCAGGGGACAGGATGGTGCATTAAAGTGGCAGGCCAACAGGTAGTTCAGGGTCTTTTTTGCGAGCAGAACGTAGATGTTCTGCGAAGTGATCACCCAGCCTACGCTGCGTTTCCCCAATATAGAGGAGACCACGTTGTGAGCAGCGAATGCAGTAGACTAGATTCTCGGAAGTGCAGGTGAAGTGTTATTTCACCTGGAAGGTATGTTTGGGCCCTTGGATACTGGGGAGGGAGATAAATGGGCAGGTGTTGCACCTTGGATGGTTACAGAGGAAGGTGCGGTAGAGCTGTGGGTGGGGGGTGTTGGTAGTGAAGGATGTGCGGACTAGGGTGTCCCGGAGGGAACAATCCCCGCAGAAGGCGGACAAGGGAAGGGTAGAGAAGGGAGGGGAATGTGGGTCTGGTGGTGGCATCTCGCTGGAGGTGGCGAAAATGGCGTCTGATGATCTTCTGGATGTGGATGCTGGTGGGACAGTAGATAAGGACAAGGGGAACTCTATCACTGTTGCAGGAGGGAAGAGAGGGGATGAGGACAGAAGTGCAGGAGATGGGTCGGACCTAATTGACAGCCCTGTCGACAAGGGTGCTGGGGAATCGTGCCACTTGAACACACCACCCTGTTCCCTGGCCAGCATCTCTGTCTCTGGCTTGCTGCAGTGTTCCAGCAAAGCTCAGCACAAACTGGAAGAACAACACCTCATTCTCCTCTTGGGGACCCTGCAGTCCTCCGGACTCAATATTGAGTTCGATAATTTTAGGGCCTAAACTCTTCCATGTCCTAGCTCCCTACCCCATACACCTGGCCCCATTATCACATAGCTTGCCATTATACTACCTGTTGTTAGTCACCAGTAGTGCCCATTAACAACTATTCACCCTCCCAGCCTGATCGTTAGCAACTCCTTTGCCTGTCCAACGGTCTCTCGCTCTCTTTGGGCTCTATCCTATCATTTACTCCGTACCACACCCACCTCCCTATTTTCTGCTTATAAACTGACGTTTTCCCAGCCACCACCAGTTAGGAGGAAGGGTCACCGGACCCGAAATGTTAACTGTTTTTTTCCTTCATAGATGCTGCCAGACCTGCTGAGCTTTTCCAGCAACTTTGTTTTTGAACATTGCTCTCTACTTCCACCTCAGCTCGTCTTCTAAAATCTTCATCCATTGCAACTACTGTTATTCTAATGTCCTCTGAGACAGCCTTCCACCACATCCTAGGTCAAACTGAATTCATTCACCCATCCTCCATGTTTGCTGATTTTACATCAGCTCCAGTTCCTGCAACAAGTCAATCTTAAAATTCTCATATTGCTGTTCTGACTGCTCCTTGGCGTCCGTATGCCTTTCTATATCATATTCCAGACCTCCAAGTCACCATACTCAACCCCACAATGAATAGATGATTAGTTTACAAAAGTTTAAAAAATTCATTCATGACCACAGCAATAACATAGGAACAATAAAGATTCAACAAAATTACACAATGGAAATTGAGCTAACAATCTCATTAATTCTATCAAGAGAATACAACAAAAATTAAGGTAATCTGATAATTGGACAGAAAATATGAATGCTGAACCCTGACCGTAAGAAAATGATATTTTGAGTAATTTGGCTACAACAAAAGATGTACAACATTCTAACTTGCAATTCAGAATTAACTTAAACCACAGCTTTTGCTAAATAGGGATACCTTAAACAACTCTTGGCAAATTCCAATTTATATATACAGAGTCTGAAATATGTTCAGCAGAACAGAAATATTAGAGTAGATTATTTCAGGGGTCAATTAATTCAGTTGGTTCAGTAGCTAGCATGCAAATCAAATTAAATGCCAAAAGCATATTTAATTCCCATTCCAACTGAGACAGACTCAGGGACCCACTCACCAAATTGAAGGGTTAAAAAGTAGTCACAGCACTCTCTGCTACGGCTCGTGAATAATCACTAATGATCTGACTTTGGACAGAGAACTGAAGAACAATAATAGACTATTTATTCATACCACTTTCACATTTCATTGATCCACTCCTGGTTTTGGGTCGTAAGTCATGAGCGTGAACCTCCATAATGTCACTCGCCTCTGTCTTTACGCATCCCACCTATCGATTAAAACAATTCAGATCTAATGTAAAACATCGAAATTTCTGCCTGTCATTCAACAATTTTGAAACTGCTAGAATTAAAAGTGGTTGAGCATATTTTTACATGCACATCTGAACATAACCCTCCGATTAGGTTGACTGTTCTGGAAACTTGTCAGTCGACTGGCGTTGAAACTTAAAACAGACAGCACCAATTTCAGAAATTTTGGGAGAGGCTGGGTATTGGAGAATTTGTCCATAGTCTTCAATTCAGATAAGAAGACAAAGATTAAGCCACAGTCAACAGCGATGTTAGCTGGAATGCTAGTTTGCAATGCAGTGTGATGCCAACAGCATAGGCTCAATCCCCAAACCAGCTGAGGTTACCATGAAGGACTCTCCTAGTTATGAATCAGCCCAGAGCCCCTCAGAACATTTTAAGAAGGTAGCCTAGACCCTAACTTTTTCTTCTTTCAAAGGCAAGTTTGAAGTGCCGGATCCCAGTTGCAATGTGACTGGTCAAGCTACTCGACTTTAAGCAAAAAACACAAATTTATTTAAACACTAATTAAAATACAAATAAAAAGAACAAACTTAATACAATTTAACCAAATAATAGGTGCAGTAACTATTACTAATTCATTGTTCCAATATAATAACATCCCATAAATACACCCTTTGGCAAAAAGGCAAATTCAGACAGATTCTCACATGCAATTCTCCACTTTAGGAGGGAAATAAACATCAAGAGAAAATTCAGACAGAGTAGCAGCCAGGAGATATTTAATGAAGCTTCCGACGCTATTGAAAAATCAAAATCCAAAAATCCTGATGATTTGAGGGAGCTGGCCACACCCATTCAGGCTGTTAAACAAAAATCCAAGGCCTCCCAAGCTGTTTACTCCAGTGGTTTGATAGACTTGTTTGTCACCTTTGGCTTGCAATCTCTCAAAAAAATAACAAACAGGACAAAACAATGTCTTAAGGCCACAGCATTGTCACATGCTCAGCCTCTCCATTTACCTGAAGCATGATGGTTCTCAAGTCAAACCACCAGTCATCTCTCTCCAATGAGAGAGCATCCCTGCAGTCCAGGAGGACTGTGGCGATTTTACTTTTAGCACTTGTTCATCATTACAGGAAGCATATTTCATCACTTTATTAGGAAGATGCCAGGATTAAATAACTATATTCGTCAGGAGACATTCAGATACTATTTCTAATGCAAAGTTGACCAGGAGAATTGAGCAGTGTTTTTAGAACTTGAACAGTCAAAGGCTGACTGAGTGGTGACAAAGTATCAATTAAATCATTGCTAAGCAGCTACAAAAAACAAAAACTTCAATTTTTTTTTTCCACAAAGGCAGAAAAGGCAACATGGGAAAACATTTGAAGATGAGAAAAGGTTATGGGAAAAGATGGTAAACACCATATTGCAATGCAAGAAAGTGATTTTTGAGGTGTGTATCTGGACCAGATCAGGGCAAGGGCACAAATCAAACACATTACAGTACTCAAACTGGAATCAAAATGGGATAGCAAGAGAGAGGAAAAGAACAAAAACAGAAATTGCTGGAAAATCTCAGCAGGTCTGACAGCATCCGAGAGAAATCGGAGTTAACGTTTCCGGCCCAGTGAGCCTTTCTCAGAGCTGGTTCTGAGCAGTAGATATTTCTTGTGCAGAAGAGCAGGTATGGGCCAGAGGTAGGGAATACATGAGCAAGGAGGGTCATGGAGTCATACAGCAGAGAAACAGACCCTGGTGACCCAACTTGTCAATGCCAACCAGGCTTCCTAAACTGAAATAGCCCCATTTGTCTGTGTTTGGCCTATAACCCTCGAAACCTTTCCTATCCATGTACCTGTCCAAGTTTCTTTTAAACGTTGTAATCGTACTCGTCTCTACCAGTTCCTCTGGGAGCTCGTTCCATCTACCAACCACCCTCTGAAAACGCTGCTCCTCAGGTCCTTTTTAAAATCTTCCCCTCTCACCTTAAACCTATGCCCTTTAGATTTGGACTCCCCCACCCCTGGGAAAAGACCTTGTCTATTTACCCTATCCATGCCCCTCATGATTTTATAAATCTCTACAAAGGTCACTTCTCAACCTCTGACACTCCAGGAAAAATAGCCCCAGCCTATTCAGCCTCTTCCTATAGCTCAAACCCTCCAAACCTGGGAACATCTTTGTAAATCTTTTCTGAACCCTGTCAAGTTTAGCAACATCTTTCCTAATAGCAGGGTGACCAGAACTAAACACAGTATTCCAAAAGTGGCCTAACCAATGCCCTGTACAGCCACAACACAACCTCTCAACTCCTACTCTCGATGCACTAATCAGTAACAGCAAGTATACTAAATGCCTTCTTCACTATCCTATCTACCTGGGACTCCACTTTCAAGGAACTAGGAACCTGCACGCCAAGGTCTCGTTGTTCAGCGGCACATCCCAGGATCTTACCATTAAGTGTACAAGTCCTGCCCTGATTTGCCTTTCCAAAAATGCAGCACCTCACAATTATCTAAATTAACCTCCATCAGCCACTCCTCTGTCCATTTGTCCATCTGATTAAGATCCCATTGTACTCTGAAGTAACTTTCTTCGCTGTCCACTACACCTCCAATTTTGGGGTCATCTGCAAACTTACAAACCAAATCATTTATATAAACAACAAAAAGCAGTAGATCCAGCACCAGTACTTGTGGCACACTGTTGGTCACGGGCCTCCAGTCTGAAAAGCAACACTCAACCACCATCCTCTGACTTCTACCTCTGAGCCAGTTCTGTATCCAAATGGCCAGTTCTCCCTGTTTTCCATGTGATCTATCCTTGCTAACCAGTCTGCCATGAGGAACCTCATCGAACCCTGTCAAAGTTCATATAGATCACATCCACCACTCTGCCCTCATCAATCCTCTTCGTTTCTTCAAAAAACTCAAACAAGTTAGTGAAATAGGATTTCCCATGCACAAAGCCATGATGACTATCCCTAATCAGGCCCTGCCTTTCCAAATACATGTAAATCCTGCCCCTCAGGATTCCCTCCAACAACTTGCCCACCACTGATAAAAACCGAAAGAACTGCAGATGCTGTAAATCAGGAACAAAAATGAAGTTGCTGGAAAAGTTCAGCAGGTCTGGCAGCATCTGTGAAGGGTAAAACAGAACTGTTCTGAGGAAGGGTCACCGGACCTGAAATGTTAACTCTCTGTTTTACCCTTCACAGATGCTGCCAGACCTGCTGAGCTTTTCCAGCAACTTTGTTTTTGCCCACCACTGATATCAGACTCACCAGTCTATAGCTCCCTGGTTTTTCCTTACCACCGTTCTTAAATAATGGCACCACATTAGACAACCTCCAATCTTCCGGCACCTCATCTGTGGCTATCAATGATACAAATATCTCAGCAAGGGGCCCAGCAATCACTTTCCTAGCTTCCCACAGAATTATCCACCTTTATGCATCTTAAGGCATCCAGCACCTCTTCTGCTCTAATAAGAAGATTTTAAGATGTCACTATTTACTTCCCCACATTCTCCATCTTTCATATCCCTCTCATCAGTGTTTACTGTGGGAAAATACTCACTTAGTATCTCCCCATCTCCAATGGTTTCATACATAGGCAGCCTTGCTGATCTTTAAAGGGTCCTATTCTTTCCCTATTTACCCCTTTGTCTTTAACATATTTGTAGAATCCTTTTGGATTTTGTAACATGATATCCCGACTCCTGCACTCCATGCTCTGACTGAAGGCAAGCATGCCAAATGTCTCCTTCACCACCTTGTCTACCTATGATGCCACTTACAATACACCTGCACTCCTAGGTCTCTGTTCAACACCACTCCTCAGGGCCCTATCATTAATGTGCAAGTCCTGCCCTAGTTTGTCTCACCAAAAAATGCAACACCTCACATTTACCTGAATCAAACTCCAGTTGCCATTCCTCACCCTCACTGTCCACTATACCACTGATTTTGGGGTCATCAGCAAACTGACTAACCATGCCTCCTGTGTTCTCAAATCTAATCCTGTCTAATCAGAGATTGGTGTCCAGAACATATACAGGAATTTTTTCTTTGTTTAGCAAAGAAACATGCAAAGCTGAGTAACAACATAGGGTTGGATTCAATTATTACACGTTTTAGATAAGGTTTAAAAAAGGTTCCACAATAAAATTAAGGGACACAATAAACATACAATTTGACAGCCTATGACACTACTACAAATGAGCCAGAAAAATGGCAAAATCCAAGTCACTATCATGAAATGCCCGGGACCTGAACACCAGGAATACCCAGCTGGCAGTCCAAAACTGAATTAAATGTTTTTGCCGACTTCTGCTCTTGGATTCCTGTGGAACGGTAAAGATGATGCCTGTGTTGACCGAAGAATCAAGACAGCAACAGGTTCAAGTGGAGCCCACTCAAGTCTTTGGAGGTCATCCAGTGCAGATTCTGAGCACAACTCAACCAGGCAGATCTCATTTTCTACTGGCCAAAGCTACAACAAGCCTGAATCCAAGAGAAGCAATGCCCTCCATTCTCCACTGCATATTACCAAAAGGTGTACCTGAGGAGGATCTTATCTTCTGTAAAAGATGTGGCAAATGTGCAGATCAACCCATCATTGTTAGGTTAAGATCACCTTCAAGTGAACTGAAGATTTGTTCAAGGACTTGCCAGAAATGTGGGTTTACGGTATAAGCAAGTTTTGAACTCCACAATAGTACAACCTGTTCACCGATGCAGAAAATTCTTCCCTTATCCCAATGTAATTGTAATTGAAGTAGCTACAGTTTTAATAATAGGAAGTTGCAAGGACAGTCTGCAATGCAATATAGACAAGTCATGCAAGTGGTCGAAAATTTGGGCAGATGTGGGTGGCATGGTGGCTCACTGGTTAGCACTGCTGCCTCTCAGCGTCAGGGATTGAGATTCAATTCCAGCCTTGGGTGACTGTGTGTTGAGTTTGCACGTTCTCCCTGTGTCTGTATGGGTTTCCTCCTACAATCCAAAGATGTGCAGGTTAGGTGGATTAGCTATGCTAAAAAACTGCACCATAGTATTTGGAGAAGCAAGGACTCATTTGGGGTAGTCAGCATGGCTTTGTGCGTGGGAAAGCGTGTCTCAAATTTTAGAGGTTTTTTTTTTAAAAAGGGGTGACCAAGAAAGTAGATGAGGACAGTGCAGTAGAGGTTGTCTACGTGGACTTTAGCAAAGCCTTTGACAAGTTAGCACATGATGGGTTGCCGACTAAGGTTAAATATCACGGGATCCAGGGACAACTGGCCATTTCAACACAAAATTGGTTTGACGGTAAAGACAGAAGGTTGTTTTTCAAATTGGAGGGACTGTGAGCAGCTGTGTGCCGCAAGGAACGGTGCTGGGTTCACTGTTGGTTTTGATTTATCTAAATTATCATCTGAATCATTTATGGAGGTGTGGTTACTAAGTTTGCAGATGACACCGAGATTGGTGGTATAGTGGACAGGGAAAGAGTTTATCTGGGAATACAGTGAGATCTTGATCAACTGGGCCAGCGGGCTGAGGAATATCAGACGAAGTTTGATTTAGATAAATCCGAGGTGTTGCAATTTGGTAAGACAAACCAAGGCAGGACTTACATAGTCAATGGTAGGGCCCTGTGGAGTGTTATAGAACAAAGAGATCTAGGGGTACAGGTTCATAGCTCCTTGAAAGTGGAATCACAGGTAGACAGGGTGGTGAAGGAGGCTTTTGGCATGCTTGCTTCCATCCGACAGAGCATTGAGTTGGGACGTCTTGTTGCAGCTGTACAAGACGTTGGTGAGGCGTCTTTTGCAATACTGCACGCAGTTCTGGTCGCCCTACCATAGAAAGGATATTATTAAACTAGAAAGAGTGCAGATAAGATTTACTAGGATGCTACCTGGACCGGAAGGTTTGAGTTACAGGCAGAGGCTGGACAGGCTAGTACTTTTCTCCCTAGAGCATAGGAGACTGAGGGGTAATCTTATAGAGGTTCATAAAATCATGAGGGGCATAGATAAGGTAGATGGAGAAAGCTTTTCCCCATAGTAGGGGAGTCTAAAACTAGATGGCACAGGTTTAAGGTGAGAGGGGAGAGATACAAAAGGGTCCAGAGGGGCAATTTTTTTCCACACAGAGGGTGGTGAGAGTGTCTGGAATGGGCTGTCAGAGGTAGTGGTGGAGGCGAGTACAATTTTGTCATTTAAAAAACATTTAGACAGGTACATGGATGGGATAGGTACGGAGGGATATGGGCCAAACGCAGGTAAATGGGATTGGTTTAAATTGCAAAAAACTGGGCAGCATGGATAAGTTGGGCCAAACAGCCTGTTTCCATGCTGTAAACCTCTATGACTCGAGTATCTAGGGATTTGCCAGCTAGGTGGATTAACCATGGGGCTGGGGATAGGGTCTGGGTGAGATGTTTTTCGGAGATTCATTGCAGACCCGATGGGCCAAATGGCCTCTTTCTGCGCTGATTCTATGAGTGGGTGAAGGAGAGGTTGAATGCTTGGGGGGGAGAAAAAGTGCTGTGCTGTGTGCATCCAGTTAAGGGGTGTGCAGCATCAGGTGAGGGATAGGGTTAGTGTCAATGGGATGAGTCATTATAGTCACCAAGGAGTTACAGCAGGTTTTAATTCTTGGGCAACCAACCATTCAGGTCACTTACCTGGAACTCACTAATGGCTCAAATGTGAACTCAAGAATTGTAGAACATCTTCTAAGGGCTCCAGATGCCCATCAGATGCTTGCATTTTGAGCTGATTAGCTCCTAAAGGACATAGCTACGAGACTGGTATGAGGCAGATGGAAGAAAGGAAAAAAAAAACGTACTTGACCTCATTCTCACCAATCTGCCGGCTGCAGATCTATCTGTCCATGACACAATCAGCAAGAGTGTCCACCACACAGGCCTTGTGGCGAATAAGCTCCATTCTGCTGTACGGGACTATCACCATGCTAAACTGGACAAGCTTCAAACAGATCTAGCAACTAGATACTGGGCAACCATTAGGCACTGTGGGCCATCAACAGAAAGAGAATCATATTCCAACCTCATGCATATCCCCATTCAACCATTACCATCAAGTCAGGGTATCAACTCTGGTTCAATGGACAGTACAGGAGAGCATGCAAGAGCAGAACCAGACATAGCTGAAAATGAGGGGTCAACCTAGCAAAGCCACAAATCAGGACAACTTGCAAGCCAGACAGCATTAGCAGCAAGTGACAGACAGAGCTAAGCAATCCCACAACCAATGTATCATATGCAAAGTCCTGCCACATCCAGTCACGAAAGCTGGTGGACATTTAACAATTCACTGGAGGAGGCAACATCACAAATAACTCCATCGTCAAATGATGGAAAAAGACCAGCACATCAATGCAAAAGATAAGGCTGAAGCTTTTGCGACATACTTCAGCCAGAAGTGTCAATTAGATGATCTACCCTGTCTCCTCCAGTGGTCCCCAGCACGACGGCGTCAGTCTTCACCCACTTAGATTCTCTCCACATGATATCAAGAAAAGCTTGGAGACACTGGATACTGCCCTGACAACATTCTAGCAATAGTACTATAGACTTATGCTCCAAGGAATGAGCAATAAATGCTGACTTAGCCAACGATACCCATATCCCACGAGAAGGTTTTAAAAATCTAGCTACCTCTTAAAAACATTCAAAGAACTCTGCTTCGACCATCTTTTCATCAACACAGTTCTACAGAAAAATATTACTCCTTGATTTAAATATCTGAATTTAACTTTTAAATGGGTGATATTTAAAACAGTGACTCCTTGTTCTACATTCTCCCATGAGAATCATTGTCTCCACATCTATCCTGTCAGTGCACAATAATAACACGCCATTTTTCTTTTACTTTGGTACTAACTTTAAAATTTCCAGTTAACCACAAATGATGGGTCTACCCTTGTTGGAATGTATTTATCTTGTATATTTTAGAATGAAATATCACCTTAAATGTTTGCCACTGCATCTCTTTTGATCTTTCAATTTAATTTGAAAGGGGCACTGCTTTCATGTCTTCAAATTTCCCCTCAATTAAATTTTTAAAAAATAGCCCCAGATCCACTCACCTCTCCCTCAGACAATGCAAAATTCAATCATATTATGAGGGGTATTACACTATGAGGTCATTAATCAACCCCATCTCATTGCCCAGTATCTGCTCTCCGGTCAGCTCCAGCTACAAACGCAAGTCACAAATCCCAGACATTTGATGAACTCCTCATTTGTGGTTCTTTTGCCGGTCTTGATATTTTCAGTTGATACATAGATTAAATTCACCCATTAGCATCATCATGTCTTTCTGACAAGCTCTTATTATTTCCTAATTTAAACCCCACCTACTGTGCTCAATTGTTAGGAAGCTATACACCACTCCCAAGTGACTTGCTTTTACAATTTTTTATTCCTACTCAAACTGTTTCACATCTTGCTACCCTAAACTTGGGTCATCATCTCTAATGTGCTAATAGCATAATCAGCCACAGGGCTCCCCCCTCCACCTTTTCCTACTATCCACGGTTCCTGAAATATCCTCCATCCTTCATTGTTACAATCAGGGTCAGGACTTCTTATTCATTTGTGGGACGTGGACATCGCTGGCTGGCCAGCATTTATTAACTAACCCTAGTTGCCCTTGAGAAGGTGGTGGTGAGCTACTACATCGAATAGCTGCAGTCCAGCTGCTGTGGGTTGACCCACAATGCCATTAGGGACGGAATTCCAGGATTTTGACCCAGTGACAGTGAAAGAATATTGCAAGTCAGGACAGTGAGCCTCTTGAGGGGAACTTGTTTGTGTATTCCCATGTACCTACTGCCGTCGTCCTTCTAGATGGAAATGGTCATGGGCTTGGAAGGCGCCGAGTATCGCGAGTGAATTTCTGCAGTGCATCTTTGAGATGGTACACACTGCTGCTACTGAGCATTGGTGTAGGGAGTGGGTGTAGTGCAAATCAACCAGGCTGTTTTGTCCTGCATGGTATCAAGCTTGAGTGTTACTGGTGCTGCACCCATCCAGGGAAGTGGGGAGTATTCCATTACACTCCTGACTTGTGCCTTGTAGATGACGGACAGGCTTTCAAATGGCTGTCAAATGCAGCCTCGATGTCGTCAAGAGCTGACACTCTCAGCTCAACTCTAGAATTCAGCTCTTTTGACCATGTTTGACTCCAGGCTGTAACAAGGTCAAGAGTGGAGTTGCCCTGGTGGAACCCAAACTCAGCGTCACTAAGCAGTGTATTCCTCAGCAGGCATTGCTTGATAATAGCGTTGATGACACCTTCCATCACTTTACTGATGATCAAGTATAGACTGATGGGGCATTAATTGGCTGGACTGGATCTGTCCTGCTTTTTATGTGCAGGACATACCTGGACAATATTCCACATCGTCAGGTAGATGCCGGTGTTATCACTGTGCTCTAACTGTGTGGCTGGAGGAGTAGCAAGTTCTGGTGGAGAATAACTTACATCATGTTTTGTTGCACTATTACTGTGCCATCAAGTGACGGACAAAGCTAAGCAAACCTACAACAACCAGATCAGATTTAAGCTTTGCAGTCATGCAATATCCAGACACGAATGGTGATAGACAAATTATCAACTCAGTGGAGAAAGAGGCTCCACAAATATCCCTATCTTGAACGATGGGATAGCCCAGCACATCTGTGGAAAAGGCTGAAGCATTCACAGCGATTTTCAGCCAGATGTGCCGAATGGATGATCCATCTTGGCCTCCTCCAGTCGTCACAGCATTACAGATGCCGGTGTTCAGCCAATTCAATTCACTCAATACGATATTTGGGGAGGTGATGGCCCAGTGGTATTATTGCTGAGCTTTTAATCCAAAGCCCCAGATAATATTCTGTGGACGTAGGTTTGAATCCCACCATGGCAGATGGAGGGGTTTGAATTCAATAAAGAAAATGTGGAATTCAGAGTCTAGTGATGACCCTGAATCCATTGTCAATTGTTGGAAAAACCCATCTGGTTCACTAATTTTGTTTAGGGAAGGAAACTGCCATCCTTGTCTGGACTACATGTGACTCCAAACCCATAGCAATGTGGTTGACTCTGAACTGCTTTCTGGGCAATTCGGGACAGGCAATAAATGCTCCCTAGCCATTCACACCCTCATCCCATGAACAAATAAAAAAAAGAAATGGTTGCAGACAGTGGATACTACAAAGGCTATGGGCCCTGACAACATTCTGGGAATAGTGCTGAAGACATTTTCCCCCCCTCCTTTGACCTGAATTGCTTTTTATCCTTTAAAAAAAAATGTCTCACACACTGCCCCTTTTGACCTATGCTATACATCATTAGCTAAATAATTTTCTTGCAATGCTGTCATACCATTTTGCTTTCTAAGCTTACATTTTCCCTCTCCCAAACTTTCCTCCTCCACCACTCTACATCCCAAAAAGGCCTCTTTACAGCCCCTGTTATTCAATTCACCAAGAGATTGGTCCCAGCACAGTTCAAGCGAAGCCTGACCTGCTAGTCAGTTTTGTTCGCTACTACTGGTGCCAGTGCTCCACAAAATGAAAACCATTTCAGTCACACCAATTCTAAGCCAACATTTTACTATTTGACTTCATTTACGTCAGCTTGCTCGTGACCCAGGGAGCAACCCAGAGATTATTACACTGAAGGAGCTACTTTCTACTTTAGCTCCTAACTGACAGAACTTAAACAGCAGAACCTCATTCCTAGTCCTATCAAGGTTACTGGTACCAATATGGACATCAACAACTCAATCCCTCTCCTCCTACTCCAACATTCTCAAGCTCTGTGGAGACATCCTTTATCCTAGCATTGAGCAGAGTGCTTGTGACTAGTCTGCAAATATTTAGAAGTCTAATAGTCCACTGAACAAGCAAAGGGTTAAGTCAGGAGAAAGTTTACTGGAGGGTTGTTACAGCAAATTTGTTTATTAGATCAAGTTTGGTCCACACATATTGACAACATTGGGGAAAGGTTCAGAAGAAAATTAGAGGAAATATGTCTGATGAAAGTACACTACCAGATCTACCAGCTCTGTCCAGGCATTGAAACTTGTTTTTATTTTAGATTTCTAACATTCACTTTTGTTTTGCTTCTCTACCAGCATGATTAGTTCAGGAGACTCTTAATTTCTCCGTATACACTTATAAGTACCTATATGTACTTTACGTAGAGCAGACTTGGACACAATCAGAAAGACGCAAACCAAAATCAATGGCCTGGATTCAAGAAGCTTGACACCATCCAGGACAAAGCAGCCCGCTTGATTGGCACTATGTCTAAATGCATTCACTCCCTCCACCACCAACGCTCAGTAGCAGCAGTGTGTATTATCTACAAGATGCACTGCAGAAATTCACCAAAGATCCTCAGACAGCAACTTCCAAACCCACGACCACTTCCATCTGGAAGCACAAGGGCAGCAAATATATGGGAACACCATCACCTCCAAGTTCCTCTAAGTCACTCACCATCCTGACTTGGAAATATATTGCTGTTCTTTCACTGTCGCTGGGTCAATAACCTGGAATTCCCTCCCTAATACCATTGTGGGTAAACCCACAGCAGGAGGACTGCAGCAGTTCAAAAAGGCAGCTCACCACCACCTTCTCAAGGGCAACTAGGGATGGGCAAGAAGTGCTGGCCCGCCAGCCATGCCCACATCCCACAAATGAACAAAACAAAAAACTGCACTACTTACTGATGTCATTTCAGTTTAAAAGGTTGAAGAGGGCCACAGTCATACTTATAAACTGCTCAAGTTGTTTTTTTATGAGAGTAGATAGCCTTTGCATTGCATTGCATTCTGGCTTCATGCAAGCAAGCCTTCAAGAAGGAACTAAACCAATTTTTGGCTGGAAGAATTTTCCATTTGTATAAAGAAAGAGTGGATTAACAGATCATGTATGCATGACGACTGTGACCCCTTCTGGCTTTGATTGTCTGAGGAAGTTAGAGGCATTTTCAAGACAAACTTCCCGTTGTCTTTCCCCCTCATTCCCTAAGATAACACGATTGCTTTGAGTAGCAAGTATCTAATGTTGACTCCTCAGCAATTACTTATACAGCAGGCTTGTAAGAACTTTTCCGCTAGTCATTTCCATTTGGCCATGTTACAAGCATTTACTGAGGCATGTAAATATTTAAAAACTGACTAAAATTTGAAAAAAAAAATAGAAAGTTACAGGGAAATAAGGTGGGAAGGGAGACTGGAATAAATATCTGAAATAACAGTCTTCAGCAATATGGTCATTTGTTCAAATGTCAACCCCTTGATAGTTGTAACTTTTTTTTAAAAAAAAAACTATATATTTGCCCATACAAGGGGGGGACTTAAATTATCAAAGCCCTGTCAGATACTGAACAGTCAGAACTGGCAGGACCTTATCAATTCAATGTTAACTTGTTGGTAACATTGTTCTCTAGTTCTGAAGACTGTAGCATTAAATACCATTCCTGAAAATTTTATTCAGTAAAATATAGATGTCCAGTCTAGTACTGATTTACACTAGAGGACATAAATGATCTACAGCAGGATTTGGAAGAAAGTTGGCATTCGTACCTCAATTATCTAGTAATTTATCCCACTGTTTGTTTAGAAGTTGTTGTATGAGCATTTGCTACCACACTAATTTAAACATTTGGGTTCTGCTGAGGTTGTGAAAGTTTTTACGTAAATATAAGGTTTTTGACTCCAATTTGTCATGCAAATTGGAGAACTCAATTCCAAGCATGAACATATATCACCGTTTTAAAAGAACAGTTGACATTTTCAGTTCATATTGTCGTAATGAACATTCTTTTATGATTGATATCTTTAAAGATATCATAAACTAAATCGACAATAAAACATTTATTATTTGAACAGCATTTTAGTTAAACAATGTTGAAGAAATTCAGTTGGCTTTACTTTAAATCCCATGCTATCAAAAATTGCATTTATAGCAACTGAAGCGCCAATTACAACTTAATTGTGCACTGTTACATGCAAATTGATAACTGGCAAAACTGCACCCACCTCTGATCTCATGCGTTTCGCTCGTCGGGCTGGCATGCTCATTTCTGAAGAGTGCAGAGATTGTCGCTGAACAATATCATGTGGCTTGTACTCTTGGTCTTTCTCATCATTGATCAGACTTGGTTTCTGGACACACTGAAAACAATGATGTTAACCTTAGTACAAATTTAAAACTAATGAAAATTTTCAAGGAAAAAATTTAACTCAAATTTAAAAAATACAAAATTCATCAAGTATTCCTAGTTGCTCTGTTTTTAAAATTGCTTGATCAATTGTGCGTATACTAGACAAGTCAGTGAGTGTAACTAGAGTCACATATAGATCATCTGAAACCAACTTTCATTGTTGTCTTATGTTTAAAAACCAGTTGAGTAACTATGACAATCCAACAGCTCATCCAGATGACGACTGTTGGCAACAGTCTTCAGATTATATCAACCATTCGCGGTTTTCTACATCATTTGCCTAGCTCTCTGGTTGTTAATACTATAACATAACCATTCCACTACAATTGTTAACATTTTAATGAAGAAAAAAAATAAGTGAAACATGTAAAAAGTGAAGATGGTTAAACACGAATAAGCTATTACAAAGAAAAAGTATACAAATCATAACACTTTTGCCTCCTTGGCTTTAGTAAACTGGAGTTAATTTAGATCATGCAAGTACTACAAATAAAACTCCTTCAAACAATTAATACAAGCTATACATAGAAGCCTGATTATGCCGGTTGACATTTTATCTGATTTCAGCTATGAGAATTCTATTCCTTGCATACAACACTAACTATTATTAATTAGCACATTAAGGAAGGGGGCTCTGAAATAAATAGAGAGGTGGAGGCGGCAATAGAAGGTGGATAGTGGAGCAGATAGGTCAGGGAGGCAGGGATGAAGCTAGTAAAGGTAAGTGTAGGTAGGGAGTTGGGATGGGGGTTCAGTCAGTGAGGGAGGGAGGGACAGGTAGGTGGGAGGGAAGACGGACAGGTCAAGGAGGCGGAGACGAGGGGGGGCTAGTCTTGGGGAGGAGGTTGGGGGTGGGGAGATTTTGAAGCTCATAAAGTCCACATTGAGACCATTAGGTTGAAGGGTTGCAAGGCGGAATAGGAGGGGCTGTTCTTCCAGTTTTTGAGTGGCATCGTTGTGACACTGGAGGAGGCATAGGATGGACAATGTCGTCCAGGGAATGGGAGGGGAAGTTGAAATGGTTCGCGACTGGGAGGTGTTGTCATTTGTCGCGAACTGAGCGTAGGTGCTCCATAAAGTGGTCTCCAAGCCTTTGCTCCTCCCACTTCACTGACCAACCCCCACTTCCTACCTATACTCACCTACTAGCTTCATCTCCGCATCCTTAATCTGTCAGTCTTCCCTCCCACCTACCCACCCCTCCCTCCTCACAGTCGAGGGATATGGTCCAGCAACAAGAATTTAGGGAGCTAGTAACTACTGAAAAAAAGTCCTGAGAAGGTTGTAATGTTTGGATTACTCCCAATACCACACACTAACAGTACAGGAATAGGCAGATAGAAGAGAAATGCACTCACGGCTTGAGTTGGAGCAGGAGAGAGGGCTTGTGGGGAGGTTTGCAGGGTTTTAAACTAATTTGGCAGGGGTGTGAAGAATACAGGGTGGATTTACAGTAGGGAGTGATGCACAGACAAGTAAAGAAAACCACCAAGTCAGTCTAGAAGGCAGTGCAAATATAGACAAAAGGCACAAGGGAACATGGCAAGGCTAGACACCATTCATTGTAATGCAAGGCAATGTGCTTGTACGGCAAATGACTTGATAGTATGGATTAATACATGGGGATATGACATTATCACTATAACAGAGGCATGGTTGAGAGAGCAACAGGACTGGCAGTTAATATTCCAGAGTAGAATTTTTAGGCAAGATAGAGGAAGATGTTTAAAAAACAAAACGGTGGTGACACAAGACTTATCAAAGAGACAATTACAGCAGTAGGGAGGAATAGTACACTGGCATTAAAAGCAAAATCCAGAGCCAGTGTATCAGCATATTAGGGCCAAGAGAATAACAAGGGGAAGAGTGGGGCCCGTAGGGATCAAAGCATTACTGTGTTTGGAGCTGGAAGCCATACTTGAGATTTTAAATGAGAACTGAAGAGTTGTACAGCACAGAAAGAGTCCCTTTGGCCCAACTCATCTATCCTGATCAGGTTTCCTAAACTGAACTAGTGCTATTTTCCTGCATTTGGTCCATATCCCTCTAAATCCTTCCTATCCATGTACCTGTCCAAATGTCTTTTGAATGCTGTAACTGTACTCGCTCTACATCTGGCAGTTTGTTCCATATATGCACCACTGAAAAAGTTTTAAGTCTCTTTTAAATCTTTCCCCTCTCACCTTAAATCTATGCCCTCTAGTTTTGGATTTCCATTCCTTGGGAAAAGGACCTTGGCTATTCACCTTATCTATGCCCCTCGCCATTTTAAAAACCTATAAGGTCACTCTTCACGAGACAACAAGGTGCAGAGCTGGATGAACATAGCAGGCCAAGCAGCGTCATAGGAGCTGACGTTTCGGGCCTAGACCCTTCATCAGAAAAGGCGGAGGGGAAGGGGGTTCTGAAATAAATAGGGAGAGAGTGGGAGGCAGATAGAAGGTGGATAGAGGAGAGGATAGGTGGAGAGGAAACAAACAGGTCGAAGAGGCGGGGATGGAGCCAGTAAAGGTGAGTGTAGGTGGGGAGTTAGGGAGGGGATAGGTCAGTCCAGGGAGGACGGACAGATCAAGGGGGCGGGATGAGGTTAGTCGGTAGGAGATGGAGGTGTGGCTTGAGGTGGGAGGAGGGGATAGGTGGAAGGAAGAACAGGTTAGGGAGGCAGGGATGAGCTGGACTGGTTTTGGGA
This sequence comes from Rhincodon typus, assembly GCF_021869965.1. Lineage (NCBI taxonomy): Eukaryota > Metazoa > Chordata > Chondrichthyes > Orectolobiformes > Rhincodontidae > Rhincodon > Rhincodon typus. Next base: position 43,995,529 of record NC_063356.1, on the reverse strand, counting down.
TGCGGTAGGGGGAGGGGAGATTTTGAAGCTTGTGAAATCCACATTGATACCATTGGGCTGCAGGGTTCCCAAGCGGAATATGAGTTGCTGTTCCTGCAACCTTCAGGTGGCATCGTTGTGGCACTGCAGGAGGCCCAGGATGGACATGTCGTCTGAGGAATGGGAGGGGGAGTTGAAATGGTTCGCCACTGGGAGGTGCAGTTGTTTATTGCGAACGGGGTCACTCTTCTCTTCAGCTTCCCATGCTCCAGGGAAAAGAGAGCTCCAGTCTATCCAGTTTCTCTTTATAACTCAAACACTCAATTCGGAGTTACATCCTTATAAGTCAGTTTTGCATCTTTCCAGCTTAATAAACATCCTTCCTATAGCAAGGCAAATCAGAACTGTACACAGTACTCCAAATGTAGGCTTACCAATCTCTTGTGCAGCCATATTTTGACACCGCAACTCCTGAACTCAATGCTTTGACTGATGAATGAAAGTATACTAAATGCCTTCTTTACCACCCTGTGACACCACTTCCAAGGAATGATGCACCTGCACCCCTAGGTGTCTGTCTGACAGCATTTCCCCTAGGAACCTACCATTAACTGTAAATCCTACTCTGGCTTGTCTTATCAAAATGCAACTCACATTTATCGGAATTAAACACCATCTACCATTCCTCAGTCCACTGGCCCAGCTGATCAAGATCCTGTTGTACTCTTAGGTAATTTTTTATACCACCAAATTTGGTTTCATTGGCATACTTACTAGCCTTGCCTTCTATATTCTCATCCAAAATGTTGTTTGACATTATATAAAACAGTGTTCATAGCACATTGTTTGTCACAGGCCTTCAGTCTGAATAATAGCCCTCTACAACCACACTGTCTCCTACGGTCAAGCCAATTTTATATCTGATACTTTGCATCTGTATTCACAATAGAGAAAGACAATATAGGTATAGAAACCAGAGAGGAGGGCTGTGATATAGTTGAACAAATTCACATTGAGAGAGGAGGTATTAATAGTTTTATCAGGCTTGAAGGTGGAAAATTCCCCAGGTCCAGATGAGATGTTTGCCTAGGGTGGTGTGGAAGGCCAAGGAGGAGATTGCAGGGGCTCTGACAGTTATTTTCAAATACTCTCTGGCCACAAGAAGACTGCCAGAGGGGGAAAGTTAATCCCCACATGGAGAGAAAAGGATTAATCAAGGATAGTTTGCATGGCTTTGAGGGGGAGATCATGTCTAAAAAGTTCACTGAAGTTTGAGGAGGGGACAAGTTGTGTAGATGAAGGCAGTGCGGTTGATGGAGTTGACGTGGACTTCAGTCAGGCTTTTGACAAAGCCTCGCATGGCAGACTGGTTGAGAAGTTAGTCCATGGGATCCTGGTAAATTGGATCCAACATTGACTTAGTGGCAAGAAAGAAGTCAGTTGTGTAGGGTATATGTGTGACTAGAAGCCCACGGTCGGTGGCATGCCACAGGATTTGGTGGCGAGTTCCTTGCTATTTGTTGGGTACATTTATGATCTGGACATGAAAGTATGAGGTTTTATCAGTACGTTTCCAAAATCACAAAAATTGGTGGTATAGCAGATAACAAGGAGGAAATCCTTGGATGATATAGATAGGTTGGTCAGATGAGCTTAACAGTGGTGGATGGATTTAATCCTGAAAAGGATGAAGTAATGCATTTTGGAGAACACTAACAAGGGAGTATATATTAAATGGTAGGACTCTTGGAGGTACAAAGGATCAAAGGGACCTTGGTATACAGGTCCATAGATCCTTGAAGTCTGCAGGACAGATAGATAAAGGTTGTTAAGACACACATGGGTCACTTACCTTTATTGAAGGCACTGAATACACGCAAAAGTGGTTTCAATAGAGTTGTACATAATATTAGTTGGGCCACAGTTAAAGTACTGTGTGCATGACACTACAGAAAGAATGTGACTACGCTAGAAAGGGTGCAGGGGAGATTTCCCCAGATGTCACCTGGCCTGCGGTTGCTTTCCTTACAGCAGAGATGGCCAAAGAGGGATCCAAATGTGGTGGACAAAGTTTTGAGGGGCATAGAGAGGATAGATAGGAAGAAATCTTTTCCTTTAGAGGGGTTAGTAACCAGTGGGCTCAGTTTAAGGTAAAGAGCTAGAGATTTAGAGGGGATTTTTTTTTTCTATTCATTTTTCTGGGATGTGGGCATCACAGGCTGGCCAGCATTTATTACCCACCCCTAGCTGTCCATCAGAAAGTGGTGGTGAGGTGCCTTCTTGAACACCTGTTGTGGGTTAACCCACAATGCCATTAGGGAGGGAACTCGAATTTTGACCCAGCGACAGTGAAGGAATGACAATATTTTTCCAAGTCAGGATGGAGAGTGCCTTGGAGGGGAACTTGAAGATGGGGGTGTTCCTATATCTGCTGCCTTTGTCCTTCTAGATGAAAAAAGGTTAGTGGGTTTAGAAGGTGCTGTCTGAGGATCTTTGGTGAAATTTCCCAAGTGCATCTTGTAAATAGTACACACTACTGCTACTGAGCATCGATGGTGGAGGGAGTAGATCCTTATGGATGTAGTGCCAAATCAAGGAGGCTGCTTTGTCCTGGATGATGTCAAGCTCCAAGTGTTGTTGGGGCTACAGTCATCCAGGCAAGTGGGGAGTATTCCATCACACGCCTGACTTGTGCCTTGTAGATGGTGGACAGGCTTTGAGGAGTCAGGAGGCGAGTAATTGCCGCAGTATTCCTAGCTTCTGACCTGCTTTTGTAGCCAGAGTTTATGTTGAGTTTCTGGTCAATGTTGACCCCCAGGATGTTGATTGAATCACCTATGATTGGAACACCATTGAATGTCAAGGGGCAGTGGTTAGATTATCACCAATTGGAGACAGTCATAGCCTGGCATGTGTGTGGCATGAATGTTACTTGCCACTTGTCAGCCCAAGCCTGGATATTGCCCAGATCTTGCTGCATGCGAACATGGACTGCTTCTGTATCTGAGTTATGAATGGTGCTGAACATTGCACAACCAGCAAACATCCACTTCTGACCTGATAACAGAGAGAAGGTCATTGATGAAGCAGCTGAAGATGGTTGGGCCAAGGGCACTACCCTGAGGAACTCCTGCAGAGATGTCCTGGAGCCGAGATGATTGACCTCCAACAACCACGACCATCTTCCTATGCGTCAATGACTTGAACCATTGGACAGTTTGTCCCCAGATACCCACCGATTCCAGTTTTGCTAGGGCTCCTTGATGCCACACTCATTCGAATACAGCCTTGATGTCAAGGGCTGTCACTCTCACCTCCCCTTTGGAATTCAGCTCTTCTGTCCATGTTTGAACCAAGGCTGTAATAAGTCAGGAGCTGATTGGCCCTGGCAGAATCCAAACTCAGCAGGTTATGGCTGAGCAGGTGCTGTTTGATAGCACTGTTGATGACACCTTCCTTCACTTTACTGATGATTGAGAGTAGACTGATGGGGCAGTAATTTGCTGGGTTGGATTTGTCCTGCTTTTTGTGTACAGGACATATTGGGCAATTTTCCACATTGCTGTGTGGATGCCAGTGCTGTAACTGTACTGGAACAGCTTGGCTAGAGGAGCAGCAAGTTCTGGAGCACAAGTCTTCAGTACTATTACCGGAATGTTGTCAGGGCCTGTCGCCTTTGCAGTATCCAGTGTCCCCAGCCATTTCTTCATGTCAGGTGGAGTGAATTGAATTGGCTGAAGACTGGTAGTTGTAATGATACAGACCACTGGGCACTTCTGGCTGAAGACTGCTGCAAATGCTTCAGCCTTATCTTTTGCACTGATTTGCTAGGCTCTTCCATCATTGAGGATGGAGATATTTGTGCAGTCTCCTCCTCCAGTAATTTGTTTAATTGAGGAAAGGATTTTCCCCCAGAGACTGTGGGTATCTGGAAATCACTGGCTAAAAGAAACGCCCAAGACATTTAAAAACTATTCAGATGAACACATGAAATGTCCGATAACTTTGTATAGCACAGTGTTAGAAAATGGAATTAGGATAGCTGGATGAGAGATGACCGGCACAGACACAATGGACTAAAGGCATCTTTCCATGTGGTAAAAAGTGACTCTTTTAAAGAAATGTGCACTTATTATTAAAATGGTTCCACTTCATCTGTGTACAGCAAGAATCTCCACTGAAGATACTACAGGTGCTATGATGCAGGCCAGAAAGTGTCAAAGAAAGGAAGTTCCAAATATTATGTAGTTTTCATTAACCAGTTTGCAAAGCGAAGTTCACCAGAAAGCATGCAGCAAACGACGTCAGCTTAAAGTGATCTCAGGAGGGAAGAAAAAAAAGTGTTCAAAATATGTTTCACTTCAAAACTTTCCCAGGGAGACCAACCATTTTCTAAAGAACCTCTGTTTGCACACAAGAAATGAATGTGAAGCCAGACCCATAACGTTTAATATCACAAGCACAGAGTTAAAATTTCACCAAAACAATTGATGAAATATTTGTATGATTACTGAAAATAAGTTTTGTTGATCTGTGGTTGGTTTTATTATACCAGTATGCATATCAATGGAAATTCCAGAAAACAAACAGGTGGCATATTAAATTACTGACGGCATTACACAATGGCCCCTGGTTGAACATGTGCACATCCACGGTACAGAACGGAGGAGGTAAACTGAATTGCTAAGCTCAAGAAATAAGAAAATATGCAACAACTCGTATCAAAGCATTCATAGCGTTATCAGTGACAAAAGGGAGAAAAGATTTGTTCAGATGTCCAACAGGATAATCAATTTGGCATTTACTAAGAACCATAAAAGGAAGAAGGAGAACAAGAAAAAGAAAGATTTAAGACAGGAATTCCACAATTGAGGATCCCAGTAGGTGAAGATCTAGCAACCAATACTGCGGCACAGAGCAAAGAGAGAGAGAGAGAGAGAGACTGACCGAATGCAGAAAATTTGGGTGGGGGATGGAGGTAAGAGGTTTAAGATGCCATGGCAACATGGATCGGTGTTGAGGCAGCTTCACCTGGAGACAGACTGCTGACTGGTTTGTGCAATCAGGACCAGTTATGCAGGCCAGAAGTTAATCAGTATAACAACTCACATTTGCTCCTGTGCAGGCGGACAGCAAGTGTATGAACAATACAGGGCAACTAGAAACACAGTCTCTCTCTCCAGTGAAATAATCAAACATGGAAGACAGTTAGC